>NC_030387.2:15490624-15527164 GCF_001625215.2 Daucus carota subsp. sativus | reverse complement strand
AGCAACAAGCGTTCCGGTCTCAAACGAAGTCAAGAAGGAAACTACAAGTTGCTTCTAACCGAAAATGAATCTACAAGTTGTTTTCAACTTCAAACGAGTCTGGACTGAAGCTACAAGTTGTTTCCAACTTCAATCTAGCCAATTGTTAGATATAATTGATGATTACTAATGTTCTTAAAGTTTGTTTTAGAACAGGAGTCATCAGAGTTTAAGCTGGAAGATGATCAGAGTTTAGTAAAGTCTGACCAGAGTTTGATAAAGTCTGATCAGAGTTTACATAGTCAAGACTTGTCAGAGTTTACACGTGGAAAGAGCTCAGAAGCGGATATACTTCAAGGAAGGATAGAAGCTGAGGAGTGATTTGCTGACTATGGAAACTAAACAGAAAACTGGAGCAATCTTTGATTGATAGATTTATTAGCTGATTTATAGGATATCAAATCAGAGATTGATTTGTAACTGTGTCTATATAAACACAGATTAGGGTTACTCTATATGAGTTGAGTTATCGAGTACATTGTTAAGAACCCTAGCAGCTCTTAGTGATACAATATAAATCACTGAGAGAGTCTTTGTAACCATTGAAGCTTTGTGAATAAGAGTTTATTGTTTTCAATCTCTCATATTGCTATACTGTGATACAGATTGTGCTTACTATATCATCTTATATAGTGAGTTAACAGGACCTAACAAGTGGTATCAGAGCCAGCTCTGTTAAGATTACTACAGTGAGATCTAATCACAATCATGTCTGAAAATCACAAGCTTCATCCTTTAGAGTTCCAATCCTTAAGGCATCTGAATATCCAGTCTGGAAAGAAAGAATGATCATATTCTTAGACTCTGTTGATCCAGAATACCTTGACAGGATCTATGATGGACCACATATGCCCACCAAGCTCTCTGTTGGGCTTGCAGATGAACCTCAGAAGATGGTTCCAAAAGAAAAGAAAGATTATACCCCTGAGGACATCTTGTCAATTGGTAAAGACTCTAAAGTGAAACACCTTCTGCACAGTGCCCTTGATAATGCAATGTCAAATAGGGTGATTGGGTGCAAAACTGCTAAACAAATCTGGGATGCTCTGGAAACCAGATGTCAAGGAACTCAGGCCATTAAGAAAAACAGAAAAACAATCCTTACACAGGAGTATGAGCACTTTGACTCAAAATCTGGTGAGTCCTTGACAGATCTGTATGACAGATTTGTCAAACTATTGAATGACTTATCTCTGGTGAACAAGGAATATGATCTTGAAGACTCAAACCTCAAATTCCTTCTAGCTCTTCCTGAAAAATGGGATTTGAAAGTCACCACAATAAGAGACAATCTTGATCTTGGAGAAATGTCTCTTGATGATGTTTATGGAAGACTGAAGACTCATGAACTTGAGATGGAGCAAAGGAGCAAACGTCAAGGAGGAAAATCAAAGTCTGTTGCTCTAAAAGTTCAAGAGGAGGCTGCTAAAAGCAAGGGAAAAGCTCATGTCACAAAGTCTGACATTGAGTCATCAAACTCTGATGACTCAAACTCTGATGTTCCCTCAGACTCTGAAGAAAGTGATGATGAGATGATGCAGTTAGCAGCATTGATGGTGAAAAGCTTCAAGAAGTTGGCCTACAAAAAGTTCAACAAAGGCAAAAGTTTTTCAAGGAAAGACAGAAACTCTGGCAGAGTTTATGATAAGAAGAACTTCAAGAAAAATGAGGGCAAGGAAGGGAAAGCTGGAAAGGCTGACAAGTATACCTGTTTCAACTGTGGTGAAAAGGGTCACTTTGCATCTGAATGCAAGAAAGCCAAGAAGGAAAAAGAAAAGGCTTTTATCACCAAGAAAGGAAACTGGACAGATACATCTGATTCAGAGGAAGAAGTCAACTATGCTCTGATGGCAAACACTGACAACAACTCTGAATCTACTGCAAAGGTACCTCATTCCACTCTTGCCTTTGATACTGAAGATATAACTGAGTTAAGATTGTTTCTTAAAACTTTGCATATCAGCTTTAGAGATCAGACTTTAGAAAATGAAAGATTAAAATCTGAAACTCTAAGTGTAAAGAAAAGGAATGATTATCTAGAAAAAGAATTAGTGCAGATGTTGGAAGTTCAGAAAGAAAGAGATGATGCTGTCATTGTCAAAGATGAATTATTAAAGAGGTATGCATCTCTTCAATCAGAACTTGCTAAGGAAAGAGACATTATTAAAACATGGACTAATTCTGGCAAAACTACTCAGGATATCTTAGGTAGTGGAAACTGGAAAAAGGGACTAGGTTACACTGATAACTCAGAAGCTGAGTCATCAAAAACAGAGTTTGTTAAAACTCAAAAACCTAAGGTTAAACCTGTTAAATTTATTGCTGAATCCTCAAAGTCTAAACAGAGTAGATCAAAATCAGAGATTAACAACAATTTAAAATCTGATAAGCCCAAACAGGTTAACATAGGACTGATGACTCAGAAACAGCTTAAACATAAGCTTAAAGAGGTAAAGTCTGATGACAAAAACAGGGAGCCTAAGAAAAATAGAAATGGCAAGATTGGAATAGACAAGAGTAATAACTACATGCCTATTCCAAATGCACCTAGGAAGACATGCCATAACTGTGGGAATACTAATCATCTTGCTAATTTTTGCAGGAAGAACAAGGACATTAACTCCTTACCTACAAAGTCTGGAGTTAGAAAAAGTAGTATTAGATATAAACCACAAGATCCATGTTTTCATTGTGGTAGTTTATGGCATTCTATTTATACTTGCAAAGAATATCATAGTTTGTATTATGATTATTATCAATTGAAACCTTCTTAAAGGTTAATAAAAACTCTGCAAGTACAAACTCTGTTTCTAGTACAAACTCTGTTACAAAGTCTGTTAGCTCAAACTCTGAAAATAATAATAATTCCGCTGCAAAAGCTAACAAACTTAATAAGGCCAAGGGATCCAAGCAAGTCTGGGTCCTTAAAACTAACAATTAGTGGTCTTTGTGATTGCAGGGCAACAGGAAGAATATCCTAGTCTTGGACAGTGGATGTTCAGGACACATGACTGGAAATAAGACCCTGCTGTCAGAGTTTGTGGAGAAGGCTGGCCCAAGTGTTTCTTATGGAGATGGCAACATAGGAAGGACTCTGGGATATGGCAACATCAATCTTGGAAATGTCATCATATCAAATGTAGCTCTTGTTCAAGGGCTAAAACACAATTTACTCTCTGTCAGTCAAATCTGTGACAGAGGATATCATGTTGATTTCTATGAAGAACACAGTGAGATAGTGAGCAAGTCAACAGGCAAAGTGGCTGTGATCGCTCACAGACATGGGAATATTTATGAAATCCACTTGCCTACAAACTCTGAAGGAAAAGCAATCTGTTTGTCTACAAGAATCTCTGCAGAAGAAAGTTGGAAGTGGCACAAGAAACTCTCACATCTCAATTTCAACTCCATAAATGAGCTTATAAAGAAAAAGCTTGTGAGAGGACTTCCTGAATCACTACTCACATCTGATGGATTATGTGATTCATGCCAAAAGGCCAAGCAGAGAAAGACATCTTTCAAGAGTAAGACTGAATTCTCAATAAAGAAACCATATTATCTTCTACATGTTGATCTATTTGGACCAGTTAATGTACCATCCATTGCAAGGAAGAAATATGCTCTTGTTATTGTTGACGAGTATACCAGATACACTTGGGTATATTTTCTTCACTCTAAAGATGAAACAGCCTTACATCTGATGGATCATGTGAAGCAACTGGATCATGGATCTGAAGACAAAGTAAAGATCATTAGAAGTGATAATGGAACTGAGTTCAGAAATTCAACAATGGAAGACTTCTGCAAAGAAAGAGGTGTAGTGCAACAATTTTCTGCACCTGGTACACCACAGCAAAATGGTGTAGTTGAGAGGAAAAACAGGACTCTTATAGAAGCTGCCAGAACTATGCTTGATGAGGCTAAATTGCCTACTTATTTCTGGGCAGAAGCTGTTCAAACAGCTTGCTTTACTCAAAATGCAACCTTGATTAATAAGCATGGCAAGACCCCATATGAGATGGTGAAGAAAAAGAAGCCAAATCTGAAGTACTTTCACATATTTGGGTGCAAATGCTTTGTATTGAAGACTCATCCAGAACAGCTTACCAAGTTTGATTTAAAAGCTGATGAAGGCATTTTTGTAGGTTATCCTCTGACAACAAAGGCCTTCAGAGTCTATAATCTGAGAACCAAGGTGATCATGGAATCCATACATGTGTCATTTGATGACAAAAGAATCATGGGATTAGCAGATATGGATGATCATGAAGAACTGCATTTTGAAAATGAAGGAATATTCTCTGATTCAACAAACTCTGATGAACAGTCAAACTCTGACTGTGACCAAAATACAGCAAACTCTGGTGAAAATTCACAAGTTCATAATGATGAAGCACTTGTTGAGGGGGAGCATCAGAATGTTTCAGACACTACCCAAGACTCATCAGAGAATGCTGACTCAAACTCATCAGAGAATACTGATTCAAACTCTGATAGCACAAATTTAGGGGGAGCTACAGAGAATAATCAACAGAATCAGGAGAGCCTGGATCAAGGGGGAGGATCCAATGATGAAAATGGTCAACTTCCACATGCTAGGAAGTGGACAAAATCTCACACACCTGATTTAATAATTGGCAATCCAGAAGCAGGTGTGCAAACAAGGACAGCTACAGCAAATGAGTGTCTACATCATTGCTTTCTGTCACAAACTGAACCTAAGAAAGTGGAGGAAGCTCTTCAAGATGCTGACTGGATTCAAGCAATGCAAGAGGAGCTAAATGAGTTTGAGAGAAACAAAGTATGGACCCTAGTACCAAGACCTAAAGACAGATCCATAGTTGGTACAAAATGGGTGTTCAGAAACAAAACTGATAGTGAGGGTGTCATTACAAGGAATAAAGCAAGGCTTGTGGCAAAAGGGTATTCACAACAGGAAGGTATTGATTATGATGAAACATTTGCTCCAGTTGCAAGATTGGAGGCAATTAGAATCTTTCTGGCCTATGCTGCTCACAAGAAATTCAAGGTATTTCAGATGGATGTCAAGAGTGCTTTTCTGAATGGAAAACTGGATGAAGAGGTATATGTTGAACAACCTCCAGGATTTGTGGATCCAAAACATCCAGACTATGTCTGCAGGTTGGACAAAGCACTTTATGGACTAAAGCAGGCTCCAAGGGCATGGTATGAAACTCTGGCTCAATTCCTTCTTGAAAGTGGATTTACTAGAGGTACCATAGATAAAACCCTGTTTTATTTGAATCATGGTAATGATCTGCTTTTAGTTCAAATCTATGTTGATGACATTATTTTTGGCTCCACTAATGCTAAACTCTGTCAAAGATTTGCCAAGCTCATGCAGTCTAGGTACCAAATGAGCATGATGGGGGAACTCAGCTATTTTCTGGGTTTACAAGTTAAACAGACTGAAGATGGGATTTTTATAAATCAAGCCAAGTATACCAGAAATCTTTTGAAGAAATTTGGTATGCAAGACAGTTCAGCTGCAACTACTCCTATGGCAACAGCAACCAAACTAGACAAAGATACTGGTGCATCAGTGGATATCACAAACTATAGAGGAATGATTGGATCTTTGCTTTATCTGACTGCAAGTAGACCAGACATCATGTATGCCACATGTCTATGTGCAAGATTTCAGGCAGATCCAAGAGAGCCTCATCTGATTGCAGTGAAGAGGATATTCAGATATCTCAAGGGAACCACATCATTGGGATTATGGTATCCTAGAGAATCAGATTTTAGTCTAATTGGATACTCTGATGCAGATTTTGCAGGTTGCAAAATTGACAGGAAAAGCACAAGTGGGAGTTGTCAATTTCTGGGTGGAAGACTTGTTTCTTGGTATAGCAAGAAGCAGAAGTCCATTTCAACATCAACAGCAGAGTCAGAGTATATAGCTGCAGGCAGTTGCTGTGCTCAAATTCTTTGGATGAAGAATCAACTGTTGGACTATGGGTTATCCTTTTCTAAAATTCCTATTTATTGTGATAACCAAAGTGCTATTGCTATGACAGGAAACCCAGTTCAACATTCTCTGACAAAGCACATCAGTATAAGATATCATTTTATAAGGGAGCATGTGGAGGAAGGAACCATTGAACTTCACTTTGTTCCTACTGAACAGCAGCTAGCAGATATATTCACCAAACCACTAAGTGAAGCAACCTTTACTAGACTGGTGAATGAGCTAGGAATGATATCAGGAACTGAGTAAACATAATGGTCAGATCTTTTTTATTTTAAATTTTCAAATTACCATATGTATTGCTCACACATTGGCCATGATATACTCTAATTGTTAAACTCTGATGACATTCTCTGATGATATACTCTGTGTGCTATACTCTGATAATATTCTCTGATCGTCATTCTCTGACGATATTCTCTGATATGTGTAAACTCTGAATCTTGATTAATGATCTCATTCTTATTTCTCTGAGACAACCAACCTGTGAAGATCTTATGAAGCATGATCTGAATTAGTAATCATGAATCTCAGTTAAGTTCTTTAATCTTGATCTCAATTTTGTGCTACTATTTTACACTATATGCATATTGATATCATTGAGACTCTATTACTTCACATATCTTAATTATAAGTGAGACTGATTAATTTGCATTTTCTCTCAGTAAAAATAGACAGTGTTTATAAACTCTGATGCTTTACACACCCCTGGGAATAAGCATGGTACTCCTTTGAGATCTTAGATGTCTATATGACAGTGACTGGGAAGACCCAAACACTTACTGGTATTAAGTAATTGCCAAGATTTTATAATCTATGGTGACCAGTCACAATCTCTGATTACTGGAGAAATACTGTTGCAAAATTACACTTAAAGGTCGTGATTCATTTACACTGAAAAGCGTCCTTTGAAAAAAAAAAAAAAAAAGGGGGGGTTAGGTTATTTTGCATATTTCTTCATCAGAGTATGCCAATTGTCTATGTCTTGAGAGTTTAAATAAATTATTCTTGTCTACCTTATAATTACGAAATTGTGAAATTCTCTAGTCTCTGATTTAATATGCTAAATCACACACATTATTTCACAAGCACATTATTGAGCTATGGATTCTATGACAAACTCTGATTTATTGATGAATATTCTGAAAATTATGTCTTTATTCTGAGGTACTTAGAAATTTATTTTCTTTGATGCAAATCTCAGAGTTTAAAATTCGAGAGATTTAATCTTGATTTTTAAAATCTTGTACATTTCAGGAGTTCAAATATACAGAGAATGTGAAGAGAGTGTTCCAAACGGATGTATTATTAGTGGGTTTGCATGAAAAACATTTAATTGGAGAACGTGTAATCAGCATTTACTACTGCACATGTTTTACTGCGCTCATGATTATTACTCTCGTTTCTCTATCCCACTAACATTCAACTACCAGTTAAAATCTGACAGGTGTCCAAGTGAACAAAGAGCCCAAGCGTGTACAGCTAAACAAAATCTGAAGAGTTTATCATCAGATTTTATTGCTTTTTCTTCACTTTTACACTTAATCTTCATACACACTCTCTCAACAAACTCTTACTCTCTTCTCTCTGAAATTCAAATCTTCTCACACACATTTTCTCAAACACTTTTCTCTACTCACAATCTCTGTTATAATGGCAACTACTACATTCACCCATGCAGGTGTGGACTTTGTCCCCAATAACTATACAGCCATTCTTGACACTGCCGAAGCTCCAAGGGATTATCATCCCATGCAGCAATTTCTTGCCCAGAGTGCTATTGCTACAGCTCTTACCGCTCCTGCCAGACTCTCAGGAAGCCAAATCATCAGTTTTTGGAGGACGGGTAAGTACGACAATGGTGGTGAAAATGGATCACCATCAATTGTGTTTTCATTTGAAGGGGAGGAGTATTTTGTTACTCCAGCCACAGTCAGGGCAGCATTCAACCTACCAGAGCTTGACACTGCTTATGTCACTAATGGCGATGCAAATCTAAGGGCCATGATGACTGACTTGGGCTACTATGATTCTCTGGACAAATTGGGCCAATTGAAGCGTCCTGGCCTCAGGAAGGAGTGGAGTTTCTTCTTCGATTGCATAACCAGAGCCTTCCAGAAGAAATCTACCAACTGGGATGCAATACCCATGGACATGCTACAAATTGGGTATTCTCTGATCTATTCTACTAATTTCGATTATGGTAGATTAGTTATTAGAAATATTGGTGAAAGAATGCATGAAAATCGTAAAGTTGTCTATTTTTCTCGCTTTTGCCAATTATTGTTCAATGCATCTGTTGGAGAGGTAGCTTTTGATGATGAGATCAAACCTTTTAAACTGCATAAAAGGGCTTTCAAAGATCTCATCTCTAAAGATGAAAAGAGGCCAGTTCTCAGGCCATTACAGGTTCCAGCACAAATAAGAGAAAGACTGAACATACTTCCAGAAAATCAACACTCTCCAGTCTCTTCTCAAGCAGCCAGGACATCTGCATCCAAGTCCAAGAGGGCTGCAAAGTCTGATGCAGCCCCCTCCACTGCCAAAAGAACAAGAACCTCTGTTGCTACACAAGTTCTGAAAGCAAACTCTGAAGTGCCGACAAACACTGATGAGCCAGTAAACTCTGAGGCTCATTTAAACTCTGAGGCTCCAAACTCTGATATTCCAGTAAACACTGAAGCTGCTTCTCCTCAAAAGCAGAAAAGAAGAAGACTGGTTGCAGCCTATGATTATGATGATCTTGAACCTGCCCATGCTGTCAACTCTGAACCTATTCCTACAACAAACTCTGACCCTGTGCAGACCAGTCCTCAAAAGCCAGCTCGATTCAAAAGAAGGGCTCAAAAGCCTGCAAGGGCAAAAGTCCCAATCACTGAAATCACAGACTTCACAGTTGAGGAAGATCAAACACCATCAACTCCAGTTGCTGAACATTCTCAAGCTCTGATGGTGCTTCCTATCCAAGCTGTTCCCCTAACATCTCCTACAGCATCTTCTACTTCATCTGAAGTAGATGAAGAAATTATTTGCAAGGAGCAAGCTACAGCTGAAGCTGAAACAGCAGTGTCTGATCCCAAATCTCCCATATCTGATCATGGAACCCAAACTTCAATTCCTCAATCTCCAATGAAGATTCCTGAGGATGCCATTGTTCATGATACAGCTCCTGAAAACTACAGATCAGATACTGTAGTTGAAGAATCTGACAAGGTTGCAATGGAAGCACTACAGTCCCTTGCAATGACTGGTGCAGAATCTATTAAGCCAAACTCTGTTGCTCCCATTCCTGAGTCAGATAAAGCAAAGTCTGTTCCTGATCCTGTTCCAGATGCTGAGAAATCTACACAAGATGATACTGAGGATGATGACAGTTCAGATGATGACAAGGATGAAAATGATGGGGTCCCTCTGACACAACAAAAGTGGGAGTCTACCAGCCAGTATAATGCCAGGCTACAAACTCTGAACACAGACTCTGAGCCACTTCCCAGGGATCTTCAGGTTGATCCTCCAAATGAAGTATGGGATAAACTCTGGCTGAGCCACCAGCATTCTCTGGAGCCAACTAAAGCTGAAGAATTCTTATCTATGGCAGAGAATAAAATTTCAAACTCTGATGTTATGTCAAGCCTCAAAGGCACAATTCTCTATCTGAAGACATTTCATCCTGCTCATACCCAGACATCTAAATCAATAGATGGTCTAAGAACAGAAGTGGCTAATATAAAGGAGACAAATGACATGGAGAAGAAAAGGACTCTACTACCTCTGAGAGATAATGTTCAGAAGCTGGTGTCTGCACATGAATCTCTGGACAAGAGGATGACCATCATTGAATCAACTCAAGAGAAGATGTCCAAGCAGCTTGAAGCCATCCAATCTTCACTTTCTCTGATCACATCAATACTGATTCCTGATGAGGATGATGTCAAAAAGGGGGAGAGAGTAGCTCAAGTCAAATGCAAGTCTACTACTCAAACTCTGAAGAGAAAGAAGAAGGATGATGATGATGATGTTGATGATTTCACAAAGCACAAGAGATTTCAATCAGGGACTGGTGGAAGAGTTTCAAACTCTAACAGTCAAAAACAGTCTAAGCAAAGCACAAAGTCTGCTCCAACACATAATCTCACATCTGGATCTAAGCAAAGACCAGTGACTGGATCAGACAAACCCATGACTGATGAAGAGCTTGCTAGATTGATTTTTGAACAAGAAAATCCAGAAGCTAATTTGGATTTGGAGTTGATTGGTGCAGAGGAAGAAGAACTAAAGAAAGAACATGCTGAAGCAATAAAGTCAGGAAAAATCCAGAAACCTGCAAAATCAACTGCCAAACCAAAGGAAAAGGGGATACTGATTAAGGAAGCTACTGTTGCTGATCAGAGTTTACCAGTCAAAAAGGTATACTCTGAAGATGAATATACTTCCAAGGGTAAAAGCAAAGTAGATGAACATCTGGAGAAAGGCTGGGATAAGAAGCAGTTTACAATCTCTGACAAGGATCAAGTTGTAAAGGAAAAGAAAACAGAAGCTGCAATCTCTGACAAAGCTCATGTTGCAGAACCTCAAAAAGAAAGATTAACCTCTGACATAGCTCATGTTAATAAGGATGCAAAGAAGGACACAACCTCTGACACAGCTCAAGCTGTGTTCAAACCAACAACTACTCCACTAGCTGGATTTGCAAAGCCTACTCTGATGACTGAGATAAGCTTTGAAAAGGGTTCAATTCAACCAATCTCTCATCGTAAAGCAGGAAGAGATAAAGGAGGGCTGGGATCCAAATATGAAAAATTTGATCAGAGTATAGGATCAAGACCAGATGACCCCTCATCTCTCTGTGCTCCCAAGACTGGAGTATTACAAGAAAAAATGGATAAACTTGATTCAGTCCAGTTGGTAAAGAATGACAGAGGAGATAATATTCTTATCTACTTCATGTCTGATGGAACAGTGTTTAGAGTACTTGAAGCAGATCTCTATGCTAAACACTGGGAAGAATTGAGATATGTATCACACATATTTCAAATAAAGAACAAGTCATGCCAACACATCTCCAACCTGCTCAAAGATCGAATCAGAAGAAAGATGGGTATTACAGGAAACAAGAATGCTGGACCTTTCATTCCTAAATACTTCAATCACAAAGGACAGCTGGTTGAGATGAAGAAAAATTCAGCAAAAATAGTAACAATAGGTGGAATCAGAACTCTTGCATTCAATGAAGAGTCTGATAAAGCTTACAATATCAGGCTGGATAGAGACTTGAAAAGAAACAAGATCTATGATCTCAGAGCTGCAATTTATCAAACTGGAGTTTCAGATCCAGAGCTGAGAGAGATCAAAAGACAGATGATTACAGTACTTGAAGAAGCTGAAAGAGAACTCCTCAGAGGATATTTGAAGACAGCAAATGGTGTCTATGAAGCTAAGGAGTAAAGTATCTGTAAGTTTTAAAAGTTTTCTGTTATATAGCTAAACTCTGTTGCATTTGACTTATTTGTTTTGACATCATCAATTATCTGTTAACTTGCACATAACTTATTTATGCACAAGTTGGGGGAGATTGTTAGATATAATTGATGATTACTAATGTTCTTAAAGTTTGTTTTAGAACAGGAGTCATCAGAGTTTAAGCTGGAAGATGATCAGAGTTTAGTAAAGTCTGACCAGAGTTTGATAAAGTCTGATCAGAGTTTACATAGTCAAGACTTGTCAGAGTTTACACGTGGAAAGAGCTCAGAAGCGGATATACTTCAAGGAAGGATAGAAGCTGAGGAGTGATTTGCTGACTATGGAAACTAAACAGAAAACTGGAGCAATCTTTGATTGATAGATTTATTAGCTGATTTATAGGATATCAAATCAGAGATTGATTTTGTAACTGTGTCTATATAAACACAGATTAGGGTTACTCTATATGAGTTGAGTTATCGAGTACATTGTTAAGAACCCTAGCAGCTCTTAGTGATACAATATAAATCACTGAGAGAGTCTTTGTAACCATTGAAGCTTTGTGAATAAGAGTTTATTGTTTTCAATCTCTCATATTGCTATACTGTGATACAGATTGTGCTTACTATATCATCTTATATAGTGAGTTAACAGGACCTAACACCAATAATGAAGCAACAAGTTGTTTACATGCTTAAACGAGTCAAGAATGAAACTAAAAGTTGAATCTAATTTTAAACAACCGAAAATGAAGCTACAAGTTGTTTTCAACTTCAAACGAGTTAGGAATGAAGCTACAAGTTGTTTCCAACTTCAATCTAGCCAATAATGAAGCAACAAGTTGTTTTCCGGGCTCCAACAAGTCAAGAATGAAACTACAAGTTGATTTTAATTTAAACAACCGAAAATGAAGCTACAAGTTGTTTTCAACTTCAAACGAGTCTGGAATGAAGCTACAAGTTGTTTCCAACTTCAATCTAGCCAATAATGAAGCAACAAGTTGTTTACATGCTTAAACGAGTCAAGAGTGAAACTACAAGTTGATTCTAATTTTAAACAACCGAAAATGAAGCTACAAGTTGTTTTCAACTTCAAACGAGTCTGGAATGAAGCTACAAGTTGTTTCCAACTTCAATCTAGCCAATAATGAAGCAAAAAGTTATTTCCAGGCTCAAACGAGTCAAGAATGAAACTAAAAGTTGATTCTAATTTTAAACAACCGAAAATGAATCTACAAGTTGTTTTCAACTTCAAACGAGTTTGGAATGAAGCTACAAGTTGTTTCCAACTTCAATCTAGCCAATAATGAAGCAACAAGTTGTTTCCAGGCTCAAACGAGTCAAGAATGAAACTACAAGTTGATTCTAATTTTAAACAACCGAAAATGAAGCTACAAGTTGTTTTCAACTTCAAACGAATCTGGAATGAAGCTAGAAGTTGTTTCCAACTTCAATCTAGCCAATAATGAAGCAAAAAGTTATTTCCAGGCTCAAACGAGTCAAGAATGAAACTAAAAGTTGATTCTAATTTTAAACAACCGAAAATGAATCTACAAGTTGTTTGCAACTTCAAACGAGTTTGGAATGAAGCTACAAGTTGTTTACAACTTCAATCTAGCCAATAATGAAGCAACAAGTTGTTTCCGGGCTCAAACGAGTCAAGAATGAAACTACAAGTTGATTTTAATTTAAACAACCGAAAATGAAGCTACAAGTTGTTTTCAACTTCAAACGAGTCTGGAATAAAGCTACAAGTTGTTTCCAACTTCAATCTAGCCAATAATGAAGCAACAACTTGTTTCCAGGCTCAAATGAGTCAAGAATGAAACTACAAGTTGATTCTAATTTTAAACAAACGAAACTGAAGCTACAAGTTGTTTTCAACTTCAAACGAGTCTGGAGTGAAGCTAAAAGTTGTTTCCAACTTCAATCTAGCCAATAATGAAGCAACAAGTTGTTTACATGCTTAAACGAGTCAAGATTGAAACTAAAAGTTGATTTTAATTTTAAACAACCGAAAATGAAGCTACAAGTTGTTTTCAACTTCAAACGAGTCTGGAATGAAGCTACAAGTTGTTTCCAACTTCAATCTAGCCAATAATGAAGCAACAAGTTGTTTCCAGGCTCAAACGAGTCAAGAATGAAACTACAAGTTGATTCTAATTTTAAACAACCGAAAATGAAGCTACAAGTTGTTTTCAACTTCAAACGAATCTGGAATGAAGCTACAAGTTGTTTCCAACTTCAATCTAGCCAATAATGAAGCAAAAAGTTATTTCCAGGCTCAAACGAGTCAAGAATGAAACTAAAAGTTGATTCAAATTTTAAACAACCAAAAATGAATCTACAAGTTGTTTTCAACTTCAAACGAGTATGGAATGAAGCTACAAGTAGTTTCCAGCTTCAATCTAGCCAATAATGAAGCAACAAGTTGTTTCCGGTCTCAAACGAGTCAAGAATGAAACTACAAGTTGATTCTAACCGAAAATGAATCTACAAGTTGTTTTCAACTTCAAACGAGTCTGGACTGAAGCTACAAGTTGTTTCCAACTTCAATCTAGCCAATAATGAAGCAACAAGTTGTTTACATGCTTAAACGAGTCAAGAATGAAACTAAAAGTTGAATCTAATTTTAAACAACCGAAAATGAAGCTACAAGTTGTTTTCAACTTCAAACGAGTCAGGAATGAAGCTACAAGTTGTTTCCAACTTCAGTCTAGCCAATAATGAAGCAACAAGTTGTTTTCCGGGCTCCAACAAGTCAAGAATGAAACTACAAGTTGATTTTAATTTAAACAACCGAAAATGAAGCTACAAGTTGTTTTCATCTTCAAACGAGTCTGGAATGAAGCTACAAGTTGTTTCCAACTTCAATCTAGCCAATAATGAAGCAACAAGTTGTTTACATGCTTAAACGAGTCAAGAGTGAAACTACAAGTTGATTCTAATTTTAAACAACCAAAAATGAAGCTACAAGTTGTTTTCAACTTCAAACGAGTCTGGAATGAAGCTACAAGTTGTTTCCAACTTCAATCTAGCCAATAATGAAGCAAAAAGTTATTTCCAGGCTCAAACGAGTCAAGAATGAAACTAAAAGTTGATTCTAATTTTAAACAACCGAAAATGAATCTACAAGTTGTTTTCAACTTCAAACGAGTTTGGAATGAAGCTACAAGTTGTTTCCAACTTCAATCTAGCCAATAATGAAGCAACAAGTTGTTTCCAGGCTCAAACGAGTCAAGAATGAAACTACAAGTTGATTCTAATTTTAAACAACCGAAAATGAAGCTACAAGTTGTTTTCAACTTCAAACGAATCTGGAATGAAGCTACAAGTTGTTTCCAACTTCAATCTAGCCAATAATGAAGCAAAAAGTTATTTCCAGGCTCAAACGAGTCAAGAATGAAACTAAAAGTTGATTCTAATTTTAAACAACCGAAAATGAATCTACAAGTTGTTTGCAACTTCAAACGAGTTTGGAATGAAGCTACAAGTTGTTTACAACTTCAATCTAGCCAATAATGAAGCAACAAGTTGTTTCCGGGCTCAAACGAGTCAAGAATGAAACTACAAGTTGATTTTAATTTAAACAACCGAAAATGAAGCTACAAGTTGTTTTCAACTTCAAACGAGTCTGGAATAAAGCTACAAGTTGTTTCCAACTTCAATCTAGCCAATAATGAAGCAACAACTTGTTTCCAGGCTCAAATGAGTCAAGAATGAAACTACAAGTTGATTCTAATTTTAAACAACCGAAACTGAAGCTACAAGTTGTTTTCAACTTCAAACGAGTCTGGAGTGAAGCTACAAGTTGTTTCCAACTTCAATCTAGCCAATAATGAAGCAACAAGTTGTTTACATGCTTAAACGAGTCAAGATTGAAACTAAAAGTTGATTTTAATTTTAAACAACCGAAAATGAAGCTACAAGTTGTTTTCAACTTCAAACGAGTCTGGAATGAAGCTACAAGTTGTTTCCAACTTCAATCTAGCCAATAATGAAGCAACAAGTTGTTTCCAGGCTCAAACGAGTCAAGAATGAAACTACAACTTGATTCTAATTTTAAACAACCGAAAATGAAGCTACAAGTTGTTTTCAACTTCAAACGAATCTGGAATGAAGCTACAAGTTGTTTCCAACTTCAATCTAGCCAATAATGAAGCAAAAAGTTATTTCCAGGCTCAAACGAGTCAAGAATGAAACTAAAAGTTGATTCAAATTTTAAACAACCAAAAATGAATCTACAAGTTGTTTTCAACTTCAAACGAGTATGGAATGAAGCTACAAGTAGTTTCCAGCTTCAATCTAGCCAATAATGAAGCAACAAGTTGTTTCCGGTCTCAAACGAGTCAAGAATGAAACTACAAGTTGATTCTAACCGAAAATGAATCTACAAGTTGTTTTCAACTTCAAACGAGTCTGGACTGAAGCTACAAGTTGTTTCCAACTTCAATCTAGCCAATAATGAAGCAACAAGTTGTTTACATGCTTAAACGAGTCAAGAATGAAACTAAAAGTTGAATCTAATTTTAAACAACCGAAAATGAAGCTACAAGTTGTTTTCAACTTCAAACGAGTCAGGAATGAAGCTACAAGTTGTTTCCAACTTCAATCTAGCCAATAATGAAGCAACAAGTTGTTTTCCGGGCTCCAACAAGTCAAGAATGAAACTACAAGTTGATTTTAATTTAAACAACCGAAAATGAAGCTACAAGTTGTTTTCAACTTCAAACGAGTCTGGAATGAAGCTACAAGTTGTTTCCAACTTCAATCTAGCCAATAATGAAGCAACAAGTTGTTTACATGCTTAAACGAGTCAAGAGTGAAACTACAAGTTGATTCTAATTTTAAACAACCGAAAATGAAGCTACAAGTTGTTTTCAACTTCAAACGAGTCTGGAATGAAGCTACAAGTTGTTTCCAACTTCAATCTAGCCAATAATGAAGCAAAAAGTTATTTCCAGGCTCAAACGAGTCAAGAATGAAACTAAAAGTTGATTCTAATTTTAAACAACCGAAAATGAATCTACAAGTTGTTTTCAACTTCAAACGAGTTTGGAATGAAGCTACAAGTTGTTTCCAACTTCAATCTAGCCAATAATGAAGCAACAAGTTGTTTCCAGGCTCAAACGAGTCAAGAATGAAACTACAAGTTGATTCTAATTTTAAACAACCGAAAATGAATCAACAAGTTGTTTTCAACTTCAAACGAGTATGGAATGAAGTTACAAGTAGTTTCCAGCTTCAATCTAGCCAATAATGAAGCAACAAGTTGTTTCCGGTCTCAAACGAGTCAAGAATGAAACTACAAGTTGATTCTAACCGAAAATGAATCTACAAGTTGTTTTCAACTTCAAACGAATCTAGACTGAAGCTACAAGTTGTTTCCAACTTCAATCTAGCCAATAATGAAGCAACAAGTTGTTTACATGCTTAAACGAGTCAAGAATGAAACTAAAAGTTGAATCTAATTTTAAACAACCGAAAATGAAGCTACAAGTTGTTTTCAACTTCAAACGAGTCAGGAATGAAGCTACAAGTTGTTTCCAACTTCAATCTAGCCAATAATGAAGCAACAAGTTGTTTTCCGGGCTCCAACGAGTCAAGAATGAAACTACAAGTTGATTTTAATTTAAACAACCGAAAATGAAGCTACAAGTTGTTTTCAACTTCAAACGAGTCTGGAATGAAGCTACAAGTTGTTTCCAACTTCAATCTAGCCAATAATGAAGCAACAAGTTGTTTACATGCTTAAACGAGTCAAGAGTGAAACTACAAGTTGATTCTAATTTTAAACAACCGAAAATGAAGCTACAAGTTGTTTTCAACTTCAAACGAGTCTGGAATGAAGCTACAAGTTGTTTCCAACTTCAATCTAGCCAATAATGAAGCAACAAGTTGTTTCCAGGCTCAAACGAGACAAGAATGAAACTACAAGTTGATTCTAATTTTAAACAACCGAAAATGAATCTACAAGTTGTTTTCAACTTCAAACGAGTATGGAATGAAGTTACAAGTAGTTTCCAGCTTCAATCTAGCCAATAATGAAGCAACAAGTTGTTTCCGGTCTCAAACGAGTCAAGAATGAAACTACAAGTTGATTCTAACCGAAAATGAATCTACAAGATGTTTTCAACTTCAAACGAATCTAGACTGAAGCTACAAGTTGTTTCCAACTTCAATCTAGCCAATAATGAAGCAACAAGTTGTTTACATGCTTAAACGAGTCAAGAATGAAACTACAAGTTGAATCTAATTTTAAACAACCGAAAATGAAGCTACAAGTTGTTTTCAACTTCAAACGAGTCAGGAATGAAGCTACAAGTTGTTTCCAACTTCAATCTAGCCAATAATGAACCAACAAGTTGTTTTCCGGGCTCCAACAAGTCAAGAATGAAACTACAAGTTGATTTTAATTTCAACAACCGAAAATGAAGCTACAAGATGTTTTCGACTTCAAACGAGTCTGGAATAAAGCTACAAGTTGTTTCCAACTTCAATCTAGCCAATAATGAAGCAACAAGTTGTTTACATGCTTAAACGAGTCAAGAGTGAAACTACAAGTTGATTCTAATTTTAAACAACCGAAAATGAAGCTACAAGTTGTTTTCAACTTCAAACGAGTCTGGAATGAAGCTACAAGTTGTTTCCAACTTCAATCTAGCCAATAATGAAGCAAAAAGTTATTTCCAGGCTCAAACGAGTCAAGAATGAAACTAAAAGTTGATTCTAATTTTAAACAACCGAAAATGAATCTACAAGTTGTTTGCAACTTCAAACGAGTTTGGAATGAAGCTACAAGTTGTTTCCAACTTCAATCTAGCCAATAATGAAGCAACAAGTTGTTTCCAGGCTCAAACGAGTCAAGAATGAAACTACAAGTTGATTCTAATTTTAAACAACCGAAAATGAATCTACAAGTTGTTTTCAACTTCAAACGAGTATGGAATGAAGCTACAAGTAGTTTCCAGCTTCAATCTAGCCAATAATGAAGCAACAAGTTGTTTCCGGTCTCAAACGAGTCAAGAATGAAACTACAAGTTGATTCTAACCGAAAATGAATCTACAAGTTGTTTTCAACTTCAAACGAATCTAGACTGAAGCTACAAGTTGTTTCCAACTTCAATCTAGCCAATAATGAAGCAACAAGTTGTTTACATGCTTAAACGAGTCAAGAATGAAACTAAAAGTTGATCTAATTTTAAACAACCGAAAATGAAGCTACAAGTTGTTTTCAACTTCAAACGAGTCAGGAATGAAGCTACAAGTTGTTTCCAACTTCAATCTAGCCAATAATGAAGCAACAAGTTGTTTTCCGGGCTCCAACGAGTCAAGAATGAAACTACAAGTTGATTTTAATTTAAACAACCGAAAATGAAGCTACAAGTTGTTTTCAACTTCAAACGAGTCTGGAATGAAGCTACAAGTTGTTTCCAACTTCAATCTAGCCAATAATGAAGCAACAAGTTGTTTACATGCTTAAACGAGTCAAGAGTGAAACTACAAGTTGATTCTAATTTTAAACAACCGAAAATGAAGCTACAAGTTGTTTTCAACTTCAAACGAGTCTGGAATGAAGCTACAAGTTGTTTCCAACTTCAATCTAGCCAATAATGAAGCAAAAAGTTATTTCCAGGCTCAAACGAGTCAAGAATGAAACTAAAAGTTGATTCTAATTTTAAACAACCGAAAATGAATCTACAAGTTGTTTTCAACTTCAAACGAGTTTGGAATGAAGCTACAAGTTGTTTCCAACTTCAATCTAGCCAATAATGAAGCAACAAGTTGTTTCCAGGCTCAAACGAGTCAAGAATGAAACTACAAGTTGATTCTAATTTTAAACAAGCCGAAAATGAATCAACAAGTTGTTTTCAACTTCAAACGAGTATGGAATGAAGTTACAAGTAGTTTCCAGCTTCAATCTAGCCAATAATGAAGCAACAAGTTGTTTCCGGTCTCAAACGAGTCAAGAATGAAACTACAAGTTGATTCTAACCGAAAATGAATCTACAAGTTGTTTTCAACTTCAAACGAATCTAGACTGAAGCTACAAGTTGTTTCCAACTTCAATCTAGCCAATAATGAAGCAACAAGTTGTTTACATGCTTAAACGAGTCAAGAATGAAACTAAAAGTTGATCTAATTTTAAACAACCGAAAATGAAGCTACAAGTTGTTTTCAACTTCAAACGAGTCAGGAATGAAGCTACAAGTTGTTTCCAACTTCAATCTAGCCAATAATGAAGCAACAAGTTGTTTCCGGGCTCCAACGAGTCAAGAATGAAACTACAAGTTGATTTTAATTTAAACAACCGAAAATGAAGCTACAAGTTGTTTTCAACTTCAAACGAGTCTGGAATGAAGCTACAAGTTGTTTCCAACTTCAATCTAGCCAATAATGAAGCAACAAGTTGTTTACATGCTTAAACGAGTCAAGAGTGAAACTACAAGTTGATTCTAATTTTAAACAACCGAAAATGAAGCTACAAGTTGTTTTCAACTTCAAACGAGTCTGGAATGAAGCTACAAGTTGTTTCCAACTTCAATCTAGCCAATAATGAAGCAACAAGTTGTTTCCAGGCTCAAACGAGTCAAGAATGAAACTACAAGTTGATTCTAATTTTAAACAACCGAAAATGAAGCTACAAGTTGTTTTCAACTTCAAACGAGTCTGGAATGAAGCTACAAGTTGTTTCCAACTTCAATCTAGCCAATAATGAAGCAACAAGTTGTTTCCAGGCTCAAACGAGTCAAGAATGAAACTACAAGTTGATTCTAATTTAAACAACCGAAAATGAAGCTACAAGTTGTTTTCAACTTCAAACGAGTCTGGAATGAAGCTACAAGTTGTTTCCAACTTCAATCTAGCCAATAATGAAGCAACAAGTTGTTTACAGGCTTAAACGAGTCAAGAATGAAACTAAAAGTTGATTCTAATTTTAAACAACCGAAAATGAAGCTACAAGTTGTTTTCAACTTCAAACGAGTCTGGAATGAAGCTACAAGTTGTTTCCAACTTCAATCTAGCCAATAATGAAGCAACAAGTTGTTTCCAGGCTCAAACGAGTCAAGAATGAAACTACAAGTTGATTCTAATTTTAAACAACCGAAAATGAAGCTACAAGTTGTTTTCAACTTCAAACGAGTCTGGAATGAAGCTACAAGTTGTTTCCAACTTCAATCTAGCCAATAATGAAGCAACAAGTTGTTTACATGCTTAAACGAGTCAAGAATGAAACTACAAGTTGATTCTAATTTTAAACAACCGAAAATGAAGCTACAAGTTGTTTTCAACTTCAAACGAGTCTGGAATGAAGCTACAAGTTGTTTCCAACTTCAATCTAGCCAATAATGAAGCAACAAGTTGTTTCCAGGCTCAAACGAGTCAAGAATGAAACTACAAGTTGATTCTAATTTTAAACAACCGAAAATGAATCTACAAGTTGTTTTCAACTTCAAACGAGTCTGGAATGAAGCTACAAGTTGTTTCCAACTTCAATCTAGCCAATAATGAAGCAACAAGTTGTTTCCAGGCTCAAACGAGTCAAGAATGAAACTACAAGTTGATTCTAATTTTAAACAACCGAAAATGAAGCTACAAGTTGTTTTCAACTTCAAACGAGTCTGGAATGAAGCTACAAGTTGTTTCCAACTTCAATCTAGCCAATAATGAAGCAACAAGTTGTTTCCGGCTCAAACGAGTCAAGAATGAAACTACAAGTTGATTCTAATTTAAACAACGAAAATGAAGCTACAAGTTGTTTTCAACTTCAAACGAGTCTGGAATGAAGCTACAAGTTGTTTCCAACTTCAATCTAGCCAATAATGAAGCAACAAGTTGTTTACATGCTTAAACGAGTCAAGAATGAAACTAAAAGTTGATTTTAATTTTAAACAACCGAAAATGAAGCTACAAGTTGTTTTCAACTTCAAACGAGTCTGGAATGAAGCTACAAGTTGTTTCCAACTTCAATCTAGCCAATAATGAAGCAACAAGTTGTTTCCAGGCTCAAACGAGTCAAGAATGAAACTACAAGTTGATTTTAATTTAAACAACCGAAAATGAAGCTACAAGTTGTTTTCAACTTCAAACGAATCTGGAATGAAGCTACAAGTTGTTTCCAACTTCAATCTAGCCAATAATGAAGCAACAAGTTGTTTACAGGCTTAAACGAGTCAAGAATGAAACTACAAGTTGATTCTAATTTTAAACAACCGAAAATGAAGCTACAAGTTGTTTTCAACTTCAAACGAGTCTGGAATGAAGCTACAAGTTGTTTCCAACTTCAATCTAGCCAATAATGAAGCAACAAGTTGTTTCCAGGCTCAAACGAGTCAAGAATGAAACTACAAGTTGATTCTAATTTTAAACAACCGAAAATGAAGCTACAAGTTGTTTTCAACTTCAAACGAGTCTGGAATGAAGCTACAAGTTGTTTCCAACTTCAATCTAGCCAATAATGAAGCAACAAGTTGTTTCCGGCTCAAACGAGTCAAGAATGAAACTACAAGTTGATTCTAATTTTAAACACCGAAAATGAATCTACAAGTTGTTTTCAACTTCAAACGAGTCTGGAATGAAGCTACAAGTTGTTTCCAACTTCAATCTAGCCAATAATGAAGCAACAAGTTGTTTACATGCTTAAACGAGTCAAGAATGAAACTAAAAGTTGATTCTAATTTTAAACAACCGAAAATGAAGCTACAAGTTGTTTTCAACTTCAAACGAGTCATGGAATGAAGCTACAAGTTGTTTCCAACTTCAATCTAGCCAATAATGAAGCAACAAGTTGTTTCCGGGCTCCAACGAGTCAAGAATGAAACTACAAGTTGATTTAATTTAAACAACCGAAAATGAAGCTACAAGTTGTTTTCAACTTCAAACGAGTCTGGAATGAAGCTACAAGTTGTTTCCAACTTCAATCTAGCCAATAATGAAGCAACAAGTTGTTTACATGCTTAAACGAGTCAAGAATGAAACTACAAGTTGATTCTAATTTTAAACAACCGAAAATGAAGCTACAAGTTGTTTTCAACTTCAAACGAGTCTGGAATGAAGCTACAAGTTGTTTCCAACTTCAATCTAGCCAATAATGAAGCAACAAGTTATTTCCAGGCTCAAACGAGTCAAGAATGAAACTAAAAGTTGATTCTAATTTTAAACAACCGAAAATGAAGCTACAAGTTGTTTTCAACTTCAAACGAGTCTGGAATGAAGCTACAAGTTGTTTCCAACTTCAATCTAGCCAATAATGAAGCAACAAGTTGTTTCCAGGCTCAAACGAGTCAAGAATGAAACTACAAGTTGATTCTAATTTAAACAACCGAAAATGAAGCTACAAGTTGTTTTCAACTTCAAACGAGTCTGGAATGAAGCTACAAGTTGTTTCCAACTTCAATCTAGCCAATAATGAAGCAACAAGTTGTTTCCAGGCTCAAACGAGTCAAGAATGAAACTACAAGTTGATTCTAATTTTAAACAACCGAAAATGAAGCTACAAGTTGTTTTCAACTTCAAACGAGTCTGGAATGAAGCTACAAGTTGTTTCCAACTTCAATCTAGCCAATAATGAAGCAACAAGTTGTTTCCAGGCTTAAACGAGTCAAGAATGAAACTAAAAGTTGATTTTAATTTTAAACAACCGAAAATGAAGCTACAAGTTGTTTTCAACTTCAAACGAGTCTGGAATGAAGCTACAAGTTGTTTCCAACTTCAATCTAGCCAATAATGAAGCAACAAGTTGTTTCCAGGCTCAAACGAGTCAAGAATGAAACTACAAGTTGATTCTAATTTTAAACAACCGAAAATGAAGCTACAAGTTGTTTTCAACTTCAAACGAGTCTGGAATGAAGCTACAAGTTGTTTCCAACTTCAATCTAGCCAATAATGAAGCAACAAGTTATTTCCAGGCTCAAACGAGTCAAGAATGAAACTAAAAGTTGATTCTAATTTTAAACAACCGAAAATGAATCTACAAGTTGTTTTCAACTTCAAACGAGTCTGGAATGAAGCTACAAGTTGTTTCCAACTTCAATCTAGCCAATAATGAAGCAACAAGTTGTTTCCAGGCTCAAACGAGTCAAGAATGAAACTACAAGTTGATTCTAATTTAACACCGAAAATGAAGCTACAAGTTGTTTTCAACTTCAAACGAGTCTGGAATGAAGCTACAAGTTGTTTCCAACTTCAATCTAGCCAATAATGAAGCAACAAGTTGTTTACATGCTTAAACGAGTCAAGAATGAAACTAAAAGTTGATTCTAATTTTAAACAACCGAAAATGAAGCTACAAGTTGTTTTCAACTTCAAACGAGTCTGGAATGAAGCTACAAGTTGTTTCCAACTTCAATCTAGCCAATAATGAAGCAACAAGTTGTTTCCGGCTCAAACGAGTCAAGAATGAAACTACAAGTTGATTTTAATTTTAAACAACCGAAAATGAAGCTACAAGTTGTTTTCAACTTCAAACGAGTCTGGAATGAAGCTACAAGTTGTTTCCAACTTCAATCTAGCCAATAATGAAGCAACAAGTTGTTTCCAGGCTTAAACGAGTCAAGAATGAAACTAAAAGTTGATTCTAATTTTAAACAACCGAAAATGAAGCTACAAGTTGTTTTCAACTTCAAACGAGTCTGGAATGAAGCTACAAGTTGTTTCCAACTTCAATCTAGCCAATAATGAAGCAACAAGTTGTTTCCAGGCTCAAACGAGTCAAGAATGAAACTACAAGTTGATTCTAATTTTAAACAACCGAAAATGAAGCTACAAGTTGTTTTCAACTTCAAACGAGTCTGGAATGAAGCTACAAGTTGTTTCCAACTTCAATCTAGCCAATAATGAAGCAACAAGTTGTTTCCAGGCTCAAACGAGTCAAGAATGAAACTACAAGTTGATTCTAATTTTAAACAACCGAAAATGAAGCTACAAGTTGTTTTCAACTTCAAACGAGTCTGGAATGAAGCTACAAGTTGTTTCCAACTTCAATCTAGCCAATAATGAAGCAACAAGTTGTTTCCAGGCTCAAACGAGTCAAGAATGAAACTACAAGTTGATTCTAATTTTAAACAACCGAAAATGAAGCTACAAGTTGTTTTCAACTTCAAACGAGTCTGGAATGAAGCTACAAGTTGTTTCCAACTTCAATCTAGCCAATAATGAAGCAACAAGTTGTTTCCAGGCTTAAACGAGTCAAGAATGAAACTAAAAGTTGATTCTAATTTTAAACAACCGAAAATGAAGCTACAAGTTGTTTTCAACTTCAAACGAGTCTGGAATGAAGCTACAAGTTGTTTCCAACTTCAATCTAGCCAATAATGAAGCAACAAGTTGTTTACAGGCTTAAACGAGTCAAGAATGAAACTACAAGTTGATTCTAATTTTAAACAACGAAAATGAAGCTACAAGTTGTTTTCAACTTCAAACGAGTCTGGAATGAAGCTACAAGTTGTTTCCAACTTCAATCTAGCCAATAATGAAGCAACAAGTTGTTTCCAGGCTCAAACGAGTCAAGAATGAAACTACAAGTTGATTTTAATTTTAAACAACCGAAAATGAAGCTACAAGTTGTTTTCAACTTCAAACGAGTCTGGAATGAAGCTACAAGTTGTTTCCAACTTCAATCTAGCCAATAATGAAGCAACAAGTTGTTTCCAGGCTAAACGAGTCAAGAATGAAACTACAAGTTGATTCTAATTTTAAACAACCGAAAATGAAGCTACAAGTTGTTTTCAACTTCAAACGAGTCTGGAATGAAGCTACAAGTTGTTTCCAACTTCAATCTAGCCAATAATGAAGCAACAAGTTGTTTCCAGGCTCAAACGAGTCAAGAATGAAACTACAAGTTGATTCTAATTTTAAACAACCGAAAATGAAGCTACAAGTTGTTTTCAACTTCAAACGAGTCTGGAATGAAGCTACAAGTTGTTTCCAACTTCAATCTAGCCAATAATGAAGCAAAAAGTTGTTTCCAGGCTCAAACGAGTCAAGAATGAAACTAAAAGTTGATTCTAATTTAAACAACCGAAAATGAAGCTACAAGTTGTTTTCAACTTCAAACGAGTCTGGAATGAAGCTACAAGTTGTTTCCAACTTCAATCTAGCCAATAATGAAGCAACAAGTTGTTTCCAGGCTCAAACGAGTCAAGAATGAAACTACAAGTGTACAAGTTGATTCTAATTTTAAAACAAACCGAAAACTGAAGCTACAAGTTGTTTTCAACTTCTCAACGAATCGGAATGAAGCTACAAGTTGTTTCCAACTTCATCTAGCCAATAATGAAGCAAAAAGTTGTTATTCAGGCTCAAAACGAGTCAAAGAATGAAACTAAAGTTGATTTAATTTTAAACAACCGAAAATGAATATACAAGTGTTTGAACTTCAAACGAGTTTGGATGAAGCTACAGTTGTTTACAACTTCAATCTAGCCAATAATGAAGAACAAGTTGTTTCCGGGCTCAAACGAGTCAAGAATGAAACTACAAGTTGATTTTAATTAAACACCGAAAATGAAGCTACAAGTTGTTTTCAACTTCAAACGAGTCTGGATAAAGCTACAAGTTTTTTTCCAACTTCAATCTAGCCAATAATGAAGCAACAATTGTTTCCAGGCTCAAAAGAGTCAAGAATGAAACTACAAGTTGATTCTAATTTTAAACAAACGAAAATGAAGCTACAAGTTGTTTTCAACTCAAACGAGTCTGGATGAAGCTAAGTTTTTCCACTTCAATCTAGCCAATAATGAAGCAACATTTTTACATGCTTAAACGAGTCAAGATAAACTAAAGTTGATTTTATTTTAAACAACCGAAAATGAGCTACACAGTTGTTTTCAACTTCAAACGAGTCTGGGAATGAGCTACAAGTTGTTTCCAACTTCAATCTAGCCAATAATGAAGCAACAAGTTGTTTCCAGGGCTCAAACGAGTCAAGAATGAAACAATACAATTGATTCTAATTTTAAACAACCGAAAATGAGCTAACTACAGTTGTTTCAACTTCAAACGAATCTGGAATGAAGCTACAAGTTGTTTCCAACTTCAATCTAGCCAATAATGAAGCAAAAAGTTATTTCCCGGCTCAAACGAGTCAAGATGAAACTAAAAGTTGATTCAAATTTTAAACAACCAAAAATGAATCTACAAGTTGTTTTCAACTTCAAACGCGTATGGAAGAAGCTACAAGGTTTCCACTTCAATCTAGCCCATAATGAAGCAACAAGTTTTCCGGTCTCAACGAGTCAAGAATGAAACTAAAGTTGATTCTAAACCGAAAATGAATCTACAAGTTGTTTTCAACTTCAAACGGCTGGATGATAGCTACAAGTTGTTTCCAACTTTCAATCTAGCCCCATAATGAAGCAACAAGTTGTTTCATGCTTAAACGAGTCAAGATGAAACTAAAGTTGATCTAATTTTAAACAACAAAATGAAGCTCACAAGTTGTTTTCAACTTCAAACGAGTCAGGATAAGCTACAAGTTGTTTCCAACTTCATCTAGCCAATAATGAAGCAACAACAAGTTGTTTCGGCTCCAACAAGTCAAGAATGAAACTACAGTTGATTTTATTTAAACAACCGAAAAATGAAAGCTACAAGTTTTTTCATCTTCAAACGAGTCTGGAATGAAGCTACAAGTTGTTTCCAACTTCAATCTAGCCAATAATGAAGCAACAAGTTGTTCATGCTTAAACGAGTCAAGATGAAACTACAGTTGATTCTAATTTAAACCACCGAAAATGAAGAGCTACAAGTTGTTTTCAACTTCAAACGAGTCTGGAATGAAGCTACAAGTTGTTTCCAACTTCAATCTAGCCAATAATGAAGACAAAAAGTTTTTCCAGGCTCAAACGAGTCAAGAAGAAACTAAAAGTTGATTCTAATTTTAAACAACCAAAAGAATCTACAAGTTGTTTTCAACTTCAAACGCGTTGGAATGAAGCTACAAGTGTTTCCAACTTCAATCTAGCCCATAATGAAGCAACAGTTGTTTCCAGGCTCAAACGAGTCAAGATGAAACAACAAGTTGATTTATTTTAAACAACCGAAATGAATCTACAATTTGTTTTCAACTTCAAACGAGTCTGGAATGAAGTACAAGTGTTTCCAGCTTCAATCTAGCCAATAATGAGCAACAAGTTGTTTCCGGTCTCAAACGAGTAAGAATGAAACTACAAGTTGATTCTAACGAAATGATCTACAAGTTGTTTCAACTTCAAACGATCTAGACTGAAGCTACAAGTTGTTCCCAACTTCAATCTAGCCAAAATGAAGCAACAAGTTGTTACATGCTTAAACGAGTCAAGAATGAATAAAAGTTGAATCTTAATTTTAAACAACCGAAAATGAAGCTACAAGTTGTTTTCAACTTCAAACGAGTCAGGAATGAAGCTACAAGTTGTTTCCAACTTCAATCTAGCCAATAATGAAGCAACAAGTTGTTTTCGGGCTCCAACGAGTCAGAATGAAACTACAAGTTGATTTAATTTAACAACGAAAATGAAGCTACAAGATGTTTTCGACTTCAACGAGTCTGGAATGAAGTACAGTTGTTTCCAACTTCAATCTAGCCATATGAAGCAACAAGTTGTTACATGCTTAAACGAGTCAAGAGTGAAACTAAGTTGATTCTAATTTTAAACAACCGAAAGAGCTACAGTTGTTTTCAACTTCAACGAGTCTGGAATGAAGCTACAAGTTGTTTCCAACTTCAATCTAGCCAATAATGAAGCAACAGTTGTTTCCAGGCTCCAAACGAGACAGATGAAACTACAAGTTGATTCTAATTTTAAAACAAACCGAACTGAATCAACAAGTTGTTTTCAACTTCAAACGAGTATGGAAGAAGTACAAGTAGTTTCCAGCTTCAACTAGACAATAATGAAGCAACAAAGTTGTGTTCCGGTCTCAACCGAGTCAATGAAGAAACTACAAGTGATTCTAACCGAAAATGAATCTAAAGTTTTCAACTTCAAACGAACTAGACTGAAGCTACAAGTTGTTTCCAATTCAATCTAGCCCAATAATGAAGCAACAAGTTGTTTCATGGCTTAAACGAGTCAAGAATGAACTACAGTTGATCTAATTTTAAAACAACCCGAAAATGAAGCTCAAGTGTTTTCAACTTCAAACGAGTCTGGAATAAGCTACAAGTTGTTTCCAACTTCAATCTAGCCACTAATGAACCAACAAGTTGTTTCCGGGCTCAAAAGTCAAGAATGAAACTACAAGTTGATTTAATTTAACAACCGAAATGAAGCTACAAGTGTTTTCACTTCAAACGGTCTGGAATGTAAACGCTACAAGTTTTTTCCAACTTCAATCTAGCCCAATAATGAGCAACAAGTTGTTTACATGCTTAAACGAGTCAAGAGTTGAAACTACAAGTTGTTTAATTTTAAACAACCAAAATGAAGCTACAAGTTGTTTCAACTTCAAACGAGTCTGGATGAACTCAAGTTGTTTCCAACTTCAATCTGCCAATAATGAAGCAAAAAAGTTATTTCCAGGCTCAAACGAGTCAAGAATGAAACTACAACGTTGATTCTAATTTTAACAACCGAAAATGATCTACAAGTTGTTTTCACTTCAACGACGTCTGGAATGAAGCTACAAGTTGTTTCCAACTTCAATCTAGCCAATAATGAAGCAAAAGTTGTTTCCAGGCTCAAACGAGTCAAGAATGAAACTACAAGTTGATTCTATTTTAAACAACCGAAAATGAATCACAAGTTGTTTTCAACTTCAAACGCGTATGGAATGAACTACAAGTAGTTTCCAGCTTCAATCTAGCCCCTAATGAAGCAACAGTGTTTCGGGTCTCAAACCGATCAAGAATGAAACTTCAAGTTGATTCTTAACCGAAAATGGATCTACAAGTTGTTTTCAACTTCAACGAATCTAGGACTGAAGCTACAAGTTGTTTCCAACTTCAATCTAGCCACTAATGAAACAACAGTTGTTTACATGCTTAAACGAGGCAAGAATGAAACTAAAAGTTGAATCTATTTTAACAACCGAAAATGAAGCTACAAGTTGTTTTCAACTTCAAACGATGTCAGGAATGAAGGACAACGTTGTTTTCCAACTTCATCTAGCCAATAATGAAGCAACAAGTTGTTTTCCGGGCTCCAACAGTCAAGAATGAAAATACAAGTTGATTTTATTTCAACAACCGAAAATGAAGCTACAAGTGTTTTACTTCAAACGAGTCTGGAATGAAGCTACAAGTTGTTTCCAACTTCAATCTAGCCCATAATGAAGCAACAGTTGTTTACATGCTTAAACGAGTCAAGATGAAACTACAGTTGATTCTAATTTTAAACAACCAAATGAAGTCTACAAGTGTTTTCAACTTCAAACGAGTCTGGAATGAAGCTACAAGGTTTCCAACGTCACATCTAGCCAATAATGAAGCAAAAAAGTTATTTCCAGGCTCAAACGAGTCAAGAATGAACACAAAAGTGATTCTAATTTTAAACAACCGAAAAATGATCTACAAGTTGTTTTCAACTTCAAACGAGTTTGGAATGAAGCTCAAGTTGTTTCCAACTTCCATCTAGCCAATATGAAGCAACAAGTTGTTTCCAGGTCACAACGAGTCAAGATGAAAACTAACAAGTTGATTCTAATTTTAAACAGAGAAAAATGAATCAACAGTTGTTTTCAACTTCAAACGGTATGGAATGAAGAGTTACAAGTAGTTTCCAGCTTCATCTAGCCATATGAAGCAACAAGTTGTTTTCCGGCTCAAACGAGTCAAGAATGAAACTACAAGTTGATTCTAACCGAAAATGAATCTACAAGTTGTTTTCAACTTTAACGAATCTAGACTGAAGCTACAAGTTGTTTCCAACTTCAATCTAGCCATAATGAAGCAACAAGTTGTTTACTGCTTAAACGAGTCAAGAATGAAACTAAAAGTTGAATCTAATTTTAAACAACCGAAAATGAAGCTACAAGTTGTTTTCAACTTCAAACGAGTCAGAGAATGAAGCTACAATTGTTTCCAACTTCAATCTAGCCAATATGGAGCAACAAGTTGTTTTCCGGCTCCAACGAGTCAGAATGAAACTACAAGTTGATTTTAATTTCAACAACCGAAAATGAAGTACAAGATGTTTTCGACTTCAAACGAGTCTGGAATGAAGCTACAAGTTTGTTCCAACTTCAATCTAGCCAATAATGAAGCAACAAGTTGTTTACATGCTTAAACGAGTCAAGAGGAAACTACATTGATCTAATTTTAAACAACCGAAAATGAGCTTCAAGTTGTTTTCAACTTCAACGAGTCTGGATGAAGCTACAAGTTGTTTCCAACTTCAATCTAGCCAATAATGAAGCAACAAGTTTTTTCCAGGCTCAAACGATGACAAGAATGAAACTACAAGTTTGATTCTAATTTTAAACACGAAAATTAATCAACAGTTGTTTTCAACTTCAAACGAGTATTGGAATGAAGTTACAAGTAGTTTCCAGTCAATCTAGCCAATGAATGAAGCAACAAGTTGTTTCCGGTTCAAACGAGTCAAGAATGAACTACAAGTTGATTCTTAACCGAAAATGAATCTACCAGTGTTTTCAACTTCAAACGAATCTAGACGAACTGAAGCTACAAGTTGTTTCCAACTTCAATCTAGCCAATAATGAGCAGCAACAAGTTGTTTTACATGCTTAAAGCGTCAAGAATGAAACTACAAGTTGAATCTAATTTTAAACAACCGAAAATGAAGCTACAAGTTGTTTTCAACTTCAAACGAGTCAGGAATGAAGCTACAAAGTTGTTTCCAACTTCAATCTGCCAATAATGAACCAACACAGTTGTTTTCCGGGCTCCAACAAGTCAAGAATGAAACTACAAGTTGATTTTAATTTCAACAACCGAAATGAAGCTACAAGATGTTTCGACTTCAACGAGTCTGAATAAGCTACAAGTTGTTTCCAACTTCAATCTAGCCAATAATGAAGCAACAAGTTGTTACATGCTTAAACGAGTCAAAAAGAGTGAACTACAAGTTGATTCTAATTTAAAACAACCGAAAATGAAGCTACAAGTTGTTTTCAACTTCAAACGAGTCTGGAATGAAGCTACCAGTTGTTTCCAACTTCAATCTAGCCAATAATGAAGCAAAGTTATTTCCAGGCTCAAACGAGTCAGAATGAAACTAAAAGTTTATTTAATTTTAAACAACCGAAAATGAATCTACAAGTGTTTGCAACTTCAAACGAGTTTGGAATGAAGCTACAAGTTGTTTCCAACTTCCATCTAGCCAATAATGAAGAAACAAGTTGTTTCCAGGCTCAAACGAGTCAAAATGAAACTACAAGTTGATTCTAATTTAAACAACCGAAAATGAATCAACAAGTTGTTTTCAACTTCAAACGAGTATGGAATAGTTACAAGTAGTTTCCAGCTCAATCTAGCCAATAATGAAGCAACCATGTTTCCGGTCTCACAACGAGTCAAAATGAAACTACAAGTTGATTCTAACCGAAAATGAATCTACAAGTTGTTTTCAACTTCAAACGAATCTAGACTGAAGCTACAAGTTGTTTCCAACTTCAATCTAGCCAATAATGAGCAACAAGTTGTTTACATGCTAAACGAGTCAAGAATGAAACTAAAAGTTGAATCTAATTTTAAACAACCGAAAATGAAGCTACAAGTTGTTTTCAAACTTCAAACGAGTCAGGAATGAAGCTACAAGTTGTTTCCAACTTCAATCAGCCAATAATGAAGCAACAAGTTGTTTTCCGGGTTCCAACGAGTAAAGATGAAACTACAAGTTGATTTTAATTTCAACAACCGAAAATGAAGCTACAAGATGTTTTCGACTTCAAACGAGTCTGGAATGAAGCTACAAGTTGTTTCCAACTTCAATCTAGCCAATAATGAAGCAACAAGTTGTTACATGCTTTAAACGAGTCAAGAGTGAAACTACAAGTTGATTCTAATTTTAAACAACCGAAAATGAAGCTACAAGTTGTTTTCACTTCAAACGAGTCTGGAATGAAGCTACAAGTTGTTTTCCAACTTCAATCTAGCCAATAATGAGCAACAAGTTGTTTCCAGGCTCAAACGAGCAAGAGAAACTAAAGTTGATTCTAATTTTAAACAACCGAAATGTCACAAGTTGTTTTCAACTCAAACGAGTTATGGAATGAAGTAAAGTGTTTCCACTTCAATCTAGCCAAAATGAAAGAACAAGTTGTTTTCGGTCTCAACCGAGTCAAGAATGAACTACAAGTTGATTCTAACCGAAATGAAATCTACAAGTTGTTTTCAACTTCAAACGATTAGATGAAGCTACACGTTGTTTCCAACTTCAATCTAGCCAATAATGAAGCAACAAGTGTTACATGCTTAAACCGAGTCAAAGAATGAAACTAAAAGTTGATCTAATTTTTAAAACACCGAAAATGAAGCTACAAGTTGTTTTAACTTCAAACGGTAGGAATGAAGCTACAAGTTGTTTCCAACTTCAATCTAGCCATAATGAAACAAGTTGTTTTTCCGGGCTCCAACAAGTCAAGAATGAAACTACAAGTTGATTTTAATTTCAACAACACGAAAATGAAGCTACAAGATTGTTTTTCACTTCAAACGAGTCTGATGAAGCTACAAGTTGTTTCCAACTTCAATCTAGCCAATAATGAAGCAACAGTTGTTTACTGCTTAAACGAGTCAAGGTGAAACTACAAGTTGATTCTAATTTTAACAACCGAAAATGAGAAGCTACAAGTTGTTTTCAACTTCAAACGAGTCTGGACTGAAGCTACAAGTTGTTTCCAACTTCAATCTAGCCAATAATGAAGCAAAAAGTTTTTTCCAGGCTTCAAACGAGTCAAGAATGAACTAAAAGTTGTTCTAATTTTAAACAACCGAAAATGAACTCCACGTTGTTTCAACTCAAACGAGTTGGAATGAAGCTACAAGTTGTTTCCAACTTCAATCTAGCCAATAATGAAGCAACAAGTTGTTTCCGGCTCAAACGAGTCAAGAATGAAACACTACAGTTGATTTTAATTTAAACACCGAAAATGAAGCTACAAGTTTTTTCAACTTCAACGAGTCTGGAATAAAGCTACAATTGTTTCCAACTTCAATCTAGCCAATATGAAGCAAACAGTTGTTTCCGGCTCACATACGTCAGAATGAAACTACAAGTTGATTTAATTTTAAAAACACGAAATAGCTACAAGTGTTTTCAACTTCAAACGAGTCTGGAGTGAAGCTAAAAGTTGTTTCCAACTCAATCTAGCCAATAATGAAGCAACAAGTGTTTACATGCTTAAACGAGTCAAGAATGAAACTAAAAGTTGATTTAATTTTAACAACCGAAAATGAAGCTACAAGTTGTTTTCAACTTCCACGAGTCTGGAATGAAGCTACAAGTTGTTTCCAACTTCAATCTAGCCAATAATGAAGCAACAGTTGTTTCCGGCTCAAACGAGTCAGAATGAAAACTACAAGTGATTCTTTTAAACAACCGAAAATAAAGCTACAAGTTGTTTTCCAACTTCAAACTATCTGGAATGAAGCTACAAGTTTTCCAACTTCATCTAGCCAATAATGAAGCAAAAGTTATTTCCAGGCTCAAACGAGTCAAGAATGAACTTAAAAGTTGATTCTAATTTTAAACAACCAAAATGAATCTACAAGTTGTTTTCAACTTCAAACGAGTATGGAATGAAGCTACAAGTAGTTTCCAGCTTCAATCTAGCCAAATATGAAGCACACAAGTTGTTTCCGGTCTCTCAACGAGGTCAAAAAGAATGAAACTACAAGTTGATTCTTAACCGGAAAATGAATCTACAAGTTGTTTTCACTCTAAACGAGTCTGGACTGAACTACAAGTTGTTTCAACTTCAATCTAGCCATAATGAAGCAACAAGTTGTTCATGCTAAACGATCAAGAATGAAACTAAAGTTGATCTAATTTAAACAACCGAAAATGAAGCTACAAGTTGTTTTCAACTTCAAACGGTCAGGATGAAGCTACAAGTTGTTTCCAACTTCAATCTAGCCAATAATGAAGCAACAAGTTGTTTTCCGGGCTCCAAACGGTCAAGAATGAAACTACAAGTGATTTTAATTAACAACCGAAAATTGAATCTACAAGTTGGTTTTCAACTTCAAACGAGTCTGGAATGAGCTACAAGTTGTTTCCAACTTCATCTAGCCATATTGAAGCAAAAAGTTTGTCCAGGCTCAAACGAGTCAAGAATGAACTAAAGTTGATTCTAATTTTAAACAAACGCAAAATGAACTACAAGTTGTTTGCAACTTCAAAGATCTGGAATGAAGCTACAAGTTGTTTCCAACTTCAATCTAGCCCAATAATGAAGCAACAAGTTGTTCCAGGCTCAACGAGTCAAGAATGAAACTACAAGTTGATTTTAATTTTAAACAACCGAAAATGAAGCTACAAGTTGTTTCAACTTCAAACGTTGGAATGAAGCTACAAGTTGTCCAACTTCAACTAGCAATAATGAAGCAAACAGTGTTTCCAGGCTTAAACGAGTCAAGAATTGAAAACTACAAGTTGTTTATTTTAAACAACAGAAAATGACGCTACAGTTGTTTTCCAACTTCAAACGAGTCTGAGAATGAAGCTACAAGTGTTTCAACTTCAATCTAGCCAATATGAAGCACAAGTTGTTTCCAGGTTCAAACGAGTCCAAGAATGAAACTGACAAGTTGATTCTAATTTTAAACAACCGAAATGAAGCTACAAGTTGTTTTCAACTTCAAACGAGTGGAGGTGAAGCTACAAGAGGTTTCCAACTTCAATCTAGCAATAATGAAGCAACAAGTGTTTGCTTAACGAGTCAAGAATGAAACTAAAAGTTGATTTTATTTAACAACGAAATGAAGCTACAGTGTTTTCAACTTCAAACGAGTCTGGAATGGAAGCTACAGTTGTTTCCAACTTCAATCTAGGCCAATAATGAAGCACACGTGTTTACATGCTTAAACGAGTCAAGAATGAAACTAAAAGTTGATTTTAATTTAAACAATGAAAATGAAGCTACAAGTTGTTTTCAACTTCAAACGAGTTTGGAATGAAGCTACAAGTTGTTTCCAACTTCAATCTAGCCAATAATGAAGCAACAAGTTGTTTCCAGGCTCAAACGAGTCAAGAATGAAACTACAAGTTGATTTTAATTTTAAACAACCGAAAAATGAGCTACAAGTTGTTTTCAACTTCAAAAGAGTCTGGAATGAAGCTACAAGTTGTTTCCAAACTTCAATTAGCCAATAATGAAGCAACAAGTTGTTTCAGGCTTAACGAGTCAAGAATGAAACTACAAGTTGATTTTAATTTTAAACAACCGAAAATGAAGCTACAAGTTGTTTTCAACTTCAAACGCGTCTGGATGGAATGAACTACAAGTTGTTCCAACTTCAATAGCCAATAATGAAGCAACAAGTTGTTTCCAGTCTCAAACGAGTCAAGAATGAACTACAAGTTGATCTAATTTAACAACCGAAAATTAAGCTACAAGTGTTTTCAACTTCAAACGAATCTGGAATGAAGCTACAAGTTGTTTCCAACTTCACATCTAGCCAATAATGAAGCAAAAAGTTGTTTCCAGGCTCAAACGAGTCAAAATGAAAACCAAAGTTGATTTATTTTAACACCCAAAAAGACTACAAGTGTTTTCAACTTCAACGAGTTGGAATGAAGCTACAAGTAGTGTTTCCAACTTCAATCTAGCCAATAAGAAGCAACAGTGTTTCCAGTCTCAAACGAGTCAAGAATGAAACTACAAGTTGGTTCACAAACGAACACTGAAACTAACTACAAGTTGTTTTCACATTAAACGATCTGGACTGAAGCTACAAGTTGTTTCCAACTTCAATCTAGCCAATAATGAAGAACAAGTTATTTAACTGCTCAACGATCAAGAATGAAACTAAAGTTGATCTAATTTTAAACAACCGGAAAATGAAGCTACAAGTGGTGTTAAAATGAAAAAGAGGAGCAGGAAGGTAAGGAAAAGTGGGTAAAATAAATATAGAAAAATAATGATAGTAAAAAACGGGGGTGG
>NC_030387.2:15436898-15490524 GCF_001625215.2 Daucus carota subsp. sativus | reverse complement strand
GAAACAAACTTGTTGCTTCATTATTGGCTAGATTGAAGTTGGAAACAACTTGTAGCGTATTCCAGACTAGTTGAAGTTGAAAACAACTTGTAGCTTCATTTCCGGTTGTTTAAAATTAGAATCAACTTGTAGTTTCATTCTTGACCCTCGTTTAAGCCGGTAAACAACTTGTTGCTTCATTATTGGCTAGATTGAAGTTGGAAACAACTTGTAGCTTCATTCCAGACTAGTTTGAAGTTGAAAACAACTTGTAGCTTCATTTTCGGTTGTTTAAAAATTAGAATGAACTTGTAGTTTCATTCTTGACTCGTTTGAGACCGGAAACAACTTGTTGCTTCATTATTGGCTAGATTGAAGTTGGAAACAACTTGTAGCTTCATTCCAGACTCGTTTGAAGTTGAAAACAACTTGTAGCTTCATTTCCGGTTGTTTAAAATTAGAACAAGTTGTAGTTTCATTCTTGACTCGTGTTACAGCATGTAAACAACTTGTTGCTTCATTATTGGCTAGATTGAAGTTGGAAACAACTTGTAGCTTCATTCCATACTAGTTTGAAGTTGAAAACAACTTGTAGCTTCATTTTCGGTTGTTTAAAATTAGAATGAACTTGTAGTTTCATTCTTGACTCGTTTGAGACCGGAAACAACTTGTTGCTTCATTATTGGCTAGATTGAAGTTGGAAACAACTTGTAGCTTCATTCCAGACTCGTTTGAAGTTGAAAACAACTTGTAGCTTCATTTTCGGTTGTGTGAAATTAGAATCTAGTTGTAGTTTCATTCTTGACTCGTTTAAGCATGTAAACAACTTGTTGCTTCATTATTGGCTAGATTGAAGTTGGAAACAACTTGTAGCTTCATTCCAGACTAGTTTGAAGTTTAAAACAACTTGTAGCTTCATTTTCGGTTGTTTAAAATTAGAATGAACTTGTAGTATCATTCTTGACTCGTTTGATACCGGAAACAACTTGTTGCTTCATTATTGGCTAGATTGAAGTTGGAAACAACTTGTAGCTTCATTCCAGACTCGTTTGAAGTTGAAAACAACTTGTAGCTTCATTCAGACTCGTTTGAAATTGAAAACAACTTGTAGCTTCATTTTCGGTTGTTTAAATTAGAATCAAGTTGTAGTTTCATTCTTGACTCGTTTAAGCATTTAACAACTTGTTGCTTCATTATTGGCTAGATTGAAGTTGCAAACAACTTGTAGCTTCATTCCATACTAGTTTGAAGTTGAAAACAACTTGTAGCTTCATTTTCGGTTGTTTAAAATTAGAATGAACTTGTAGTGTCATTCTTGACTCGTTTGAGACCGGAAACAACTTGTTGCTTCATTATTGGCTAGATTGAAGTTGGAAACAACTTGTAGCTTCATTCCAGACTAGTTTGAAGTTGAAAACAACTTGTAGCTTCATTTTCGGTTGTTTAAAATTAGAATGAACTTGTAGTTTCATTCTTGACTCGTTTGAGACCGGAAACAACTTGTTGCTTCATTATTGGCTAGATTGAAGTTGGAAACAACTTGTAGCTTCATTCCAGACTCGTTTGAAGTTGAAAACAACTTGTAGCTTCATTTTCGGTTGTTTAAAATTAGAATCAAGTTGTAGTTTCATTCTTGACTCGTTTAAGCATGTAAACAACTTGTTGCTTCATTATTGGCTAGATTGAAGTTGGAAACAACTTGTAGCTTCATTCCATACTAGTTTGAAGTTGAAAACAACTTGTAGCTTCATTTTCGGTTGTTTAAAATTAGAATGAACTTGTAGTGTCATTCTTGACTCGTTTGAGACCGGAAACAACTTGTTGCTTCATTATTGGCTAGATTGAAGTTGGAAACAACTTGTAGCTTCATTCCAGACTCGTTTGAAGTTGAAAACAACTTGTAGCTTCATTTTCGGTTGTTTAAAATTAGAATCAAGTTGTAGTTTCATTCTTGACTCGTTTAAGCATGTAAACAACTTGTTGCTTCATTATTGGCTAGATTGAAGTTGGAAACAACTTGTAGCTTCATTCCATACTAGTTTGAAGTTGAAAACAACTTGTAGCTTCATTTTCGGTTGTTTAAAATTAGAATGAACTTGTAGTGTCATTCTTGACTCGTTTGAGACCGGAAACAACTTGTTGCTTCATTATTGGCTAGATTGAAGTTGGAAACAACTTGTAGCTTCATTCCAGACTCGTTTGAAGTTGAAAACAACTTGTAGCTTCATTTTCGGTTGTGTGAAATTAGAATCTAGTTGTAGTTTCATTCTTGACTCGTTTAAGCATGTAAACAACTTGTTGCTTCATTATTGGCTAGATTGAAGTTGGAAACAACTTGTAGCTTCATTCCAGACTAGTTTGAAGTTCAAAACAACTTGTAGCTTCATTTTCGGTTGTTTAAAATTAGAATGAACTTGTAGTATCATTCTTGACTCGTTTGATACCGGAAACAACTTGTTGCTTCATTATTGGCTAGATTGAAGTTGGAAACAACTTGTAGCTTCATTCCAGACTCGTTTGAAGTTGAAAACAACTTGTAGCTTCATTCCAGACTCGTTTGAAATTGAAAACAACTTGTAGCTTCATTTTCGGTTGTTTAAAATTAGAATCAAGTTGTAGTTTCATTCTTGACTCGTTTAAGCATTTAACAACTTGTTGCTTCATTATTGGCTAGATTGAAGTTGGAAACAACTTGTAGCTTCATTCCATACTAGTTTGAAGTTGAAAACAACTTGTAGCTTCATTTTCGGTTGTTTAAAATTAGAATGAACTTGTAGTGTCATTCTTGACTCGTTTGAGACCGGAAACAACTTGTTGCTTCATTATTGGCTAGATTGAAGTTGGAAACAACTTGTAGCTTCATTCCAGACTAGTTTGAAGTTGAAAACAACTTGTAGCTTCATTTTCGGTTGTTTAAAATTAGAATGAACTTGTAGTATCATTCTTGACTCGTTTGATACCGGAAACAACTTGTTGCTTCATTATTGGCTAGATTGAAGTTGGAAACAACTTGTAGCTTCATTAGCTTCATTCCAGACTCGTTTGAAGTTGAAAACAACTTGTAGCTTCATTTTCGGTTGTTTAAAATTAGAATCAACTTGTAGTTTCATTCTTGACTCGTTAAGCATGTAAACAACTTGTTGCTTCATTATTGGCTAGATTGAAGTTGGAAACAACTTGTAGCTTCATTCCAGACTAGTTTGAAGTTGAAAACAACTTGTAGCTTCATTTTCGGTTGTTTAAAATTAGAATGAACTTGTAGTGTCATTCTTGACTCGTTTGAGACCGGAAACAACTTGTTGCTTCATTATTGGCTAGATTGAAGTTGGAAACAACTTGTAGCTTCATTCCAGACTCGTTTGAAGTTGAAAACAACTTGTAGCTTCATTTTCGGTTGTTTAAAATTAGAATGAACTTGTAGTTTCATTCTTGACTCGTTTGAGACCGGAAACAACTTGTTGCTTCATTATTGGCTAGATTGAAGTTGGAAACAACTTGTAGCTTCATTCCAGACTCGTTTGATTTGAAGTTGAAAACAACTTGTAGCTTCATTTTCGGTTGTTTAAAATTAGAATCAACTTGTAGTTTCATTCTTGACTCGTTTAAGCATGTAAACAACTTGTTGCTTCATTATTGGCTAGATTGAAGTTGGAAACAACTTGTAGCTTCATTCCAGACTCGTTTGAAGTTGAAAACAACTTGTAGCTTCATTTTCGGTTGTTTAAAATTAGAATGAACTTGTAGTTTCATTCTTGACTCGTTTGAGACCGGAAACAACTTGTTGCTTCATTATTGGCTAGATTGAAGTTGGAAACAACTTGTAGCTTCATTCCAGACTCGTTTGAAGTTGAAAACAACTTGTAGCTTCATTTTCGGTTGTTTAAAATTAGAATCAACTTGTAGTTTCATTCTTGACTCGTTTAAGCCTGGAAACAACTTGTTGCTTCATTATTGGCTAGATTGAAGTTGGAAACAACTTGTAGCTTCATTCCAGACTCGTTTGAAGTTGAAAACAACTTGTAGCTTCATTTTCGGTTGTTTAAAATTAGAATCAAGTTGTAGTTTCATTCTTGACTCGTTTAAGCATGTAAACAACTTGTTGCTTCATTATTGGCTAGATTGAAGTTGGAAACAACTTGTAGCTTCATTCCATACTAGTTTGAAGTTGAAAACAACTTGTAGCTTCATTTTCAGTTGTTTAAAATTAGAATGAACTTGTAGTGTCATTCTTGACTCGTTTGAGACCGGAAACAACTTGTTGCTTCATTATTGGCTAGATTGAAGTTGGAAACAACTTGTAGCTTCATTCCAGACTCGTTTGAAGTTGAAAACAACTTGTAGCTTCATTTCCGGTTGTTTAAAATTAGAATCAAGTTGTAGTTTCATTCTTGACTCGTTTAAGCATGTAAACAACTTGTTGCTTCATTATTGGCTAGATTGAAGTTGGAAACAACTTGTAGCTTCATTCCATACTAGTTTGAAGTTGAAAACAACTTGTAGCTTCATTTTCGGTTGTTTAAAATTAGAATGAACTTGTAGTGTCATTCTTGACTCGTTTGAGACCGGAAACAACTTGTTGCTTCATTATTGGCTAGATTGAAGTTGGAAACAACTTGTAGCTTCATTCCAGACTCGTTTGAAGTTGAAAACAACTTGTAGCTTCATTTTCGGTTGTGTAAAATTAGAATCTAGTTGTAGTTTCATTCTTGACTCGTTTAAGCATGTAAACAACTTGTTGCTTCATTATTGGCTAGATTGAAGTTGGAAACAACTTGTAGCTTCATTCCAGACTAGTTTGAAGTTCAAAACAACTTGTAGCTTCATTTTCGGTTGTTTAAAATTAGAATGAACTTGTAGTATCATTCTTGACTCGTTTGATACCGGAAACAACTTGTTGCTTCATTATTGGCTAGATTGAAGTTGGAAACAACTTGTAGCTTCATTCCAGACTCGTTTGAAGTTGAAAACAACTTGTAGCTTCATTCCAGACTCGTTTGAAATTGAAAACAACTTGTAGCTTCATTTTCGGTTGTTTAAAATTAGAATCAAGTTGTAGTTTCATTCTTGACTCGTTTAAGCATTTAACAACTTGTTGCTTCATTATTGGCTAGATTGAAGTTGGAAACAACTTGTAGCTTCATTCCATACTAGTTTGAAGTTGAAAACAACTTGTAGCTTCATTTTCGGTTGTTTAAAATTAGAATGAACTTGTAGTGTCATTCTTGACTCGTTTGAGACCGGAAACAACTTGTTGCTTCATTATTGGCTAGATTGAAGTTGGAAACAACTTGTAGCTTCATTCCATACTAGTTTGAAGTTGAAAACAACTTGTAGCTTCATTTTCGGTTGTTTAAAATTAGAATGAACTTGTAGTGTCATTCTTGACTCGTTTGAGACCGGAAACAACTTGTTGCTTCATTATTGGCTAGATTGAAGTTGGAAACAACTTGTAGCTTCATTCCAGACTAGTTTGAAGTTGAAAACAACTTGTAGCTTCATTTTCGGTTGTTTAAAATTAGAATGAACTTGTAGTTTCATTCTTGACTCGTTTGAGACCGGAAACAACTTGTTGCTTCATTATTGGCTAGATTGAAGTTGGAAACAACTTGTAGCTTCATTCCAGACTCGTTTGAAGTTGAAAACAACTTGTAGCTTCATTTTCGGTTGTTTAAAATTAGAATCAAGTTGTAGTTTCATTCTTGACTCGTTTAAGCATGTAAACAACTTGTTGCTTCATTATTGGCTAGATTGAAGTTGGAAACAACTTGTAGCTTCATTCCATACTAGTTTGAAGTTGAAAACAACTTGTAGCTTCATTTTCGGTTGTTTAAAATTAGAATGAACTTGTAGTGTCATTCTTGACTCGTTTGAGACCGGAAACAACTTGTTGCTTCATTATTGGCTAGATTGAAGTTGGAAACAACTTGTAGCTTCATTCCAGACTCGTTTGAAGTTGAAAACAACTTGTAACTTCATTTCGGTTGTTTAAAATTAGAATCAAGTTGTAGTTTCATTCTTGACTCGTTTAAGCATGTAAACAACTTGTTGCTTCATTATTGGCTAGATTGAAGTTGGAAACAACTTGTAGCTTCATTCCATACTAGTTTGAAGTTGAAAACAACTTGTAGCTTCATTTTCGGTTGTTTAAAATTAGAATGAACTTGTAGTGTCATTCTTGACTCGTTTGAGACCGGAAACAACTTGTTGCTTCATTATTGGCTAGATTGAAGTTGGAAACAACTTGTAGCTTCATTCCAGACTCGTTTGAAGTTGAAAACAACTTGTAGCTTCATTTTCGGTTGTGTGAAATTAGAATCTAGTTGTAGTTTCATTCTTGACTCGTTTAAGCATGTAAACAACTTGTTGCTTCATTATTGGCTAGATTGAAGTTGGAAACAACTTGTAGCTTCATTCCAGACTAGTTTGAAGTTCAAAACAACTTGTAGCTTCATTTTCGGTTGTTTAAAATTAGAATGAACTTGTAGTATCATTCTTGACTCGTTTGATACCGGAAACAACTTGTTGCTTCATTATTGGCTAGATTGAAGTTGGAAACAACTTGTAGCTTCATTCCAGACTCGTTTGAAGTTGAAAACAACTTGTAGCTTCATTCCAGACTCGTTTGAAATTGAAAACAACTTGTAGCTTCATTTTCGGTTGTTTAAAATTAGAATCAAGTTGTAGTTTCATTCTTGACTCGTTTAAGCATTTAACAACTTGTTGCTTCATTATTGGCTAGATTGAAGTTGGAAACAACTTGTAGCTTCATTCCATACTAGTTTGAAGTTGAAAACAACTTGTAGCTTCATTTTCGGTTGTTTAAAATTAGAATGAACTTGTAGTGTCATTCTTGACTCGTTTGAGACCGGAAACAACTTGTTGCTTCATTATTGGCTAGATTGAAGTTGGAAACAACTTGTAGCTTCATTCCAGACTCGTTTGAAGTTGAAAATAACTTGTAGCTTCATTTTCGGTTGTTTAAATTAAAATCAACTTGTAGTTTCATTCTTTACTCGTTGGAGCCTGGAAACAACTTGTTGCTTCATTATTGGCTAGATTGAAGTTGGAAACAACTTGTAGCTTCATTCCAGACCCGTTTGAAGTTGAAAACAAATTGTAGTTTCATTTTCAGTTGTTTAAAATTAGAATCAACTTGTAGTTTCACTCTTGACTCGTTTCAGCATGTAAACAACTTGTTGCTTCATTATTGGCTAGATTGAAGTTGGAAACAACTTGTAGCTTCATTCCAAACTAGTTTGAAGTTGAAAACAACTTGTAGCTTGATTTTCGGTTGTTTAAAATTAGAATGAACTTGTAGTATCATTCTTGACTCGTTTGAGACCGGAAACAACTTGTTGCTTCATTATTGGCTAGATTGAAGTTGGAAACAACTTGTAGCTTCATTCCAGACTCGTTTGAAGTTGAAAACAACTTGTAGCTTCATTTTCGGTTGTTTAAATTAAAATCAACTTGTAGTTTCATTCTTTACTCGTTGGAGCCTGAAAACAACTTGTTGCTTCATTATTGGCTAGATTGAAGTTGGAAACAACTTGTAGCTTCATTCCAGACCCGTTTGAAGTTGAAAACAAATTGTAGTTTCATTTTTAGTTGTTTAAAATTAGAATCAACTTGTAGTTTCACTCTTGACTCGTTTCAGCATGTAAACAACTTGTTGCTTCATTATTGGCTAGATTGAAGTTGGAAACAACCTGTAGCTTCATTCCAGACTCGTTTGAAGTTGAAAACAACTTGTAGCTTCATTTTCGGTTGTTTAAATTAAAATCAACTTGTAGTTTCATTCTTGACTCGATTGAGCCCGGAAACTACTTGTCGCTTCATTATTTGCTAGATTGAAGTTGGAAACAACTTGTAGCTTCATTCCAGACTCTTTTGAAGTTGAAAACAAATTGTAGCTTCATTTTCGGTTCTTTAAAATTAGAATCAACTTGTAGTTTAATTCTTGACTCGTTTAAGCATGTAAACAACTTGGTGCTTCATTATTGGCTAGATTGAAGTTGGAAACAACTTGTAGCTTCATTCCAGACTCGTTTGAAGTTGAAAACAACTTGTAGCTTCATTTTCGGTTGTGTAAAATTAGAATCTAGTTGTAGTTTCATTCTTGACTCGTTTAAGCATGTAAACAACTTGTTGCTTCATTATTGGCTAGATTGAAGTTGGAAACAACTTGTAGCTTCATTCCAGACTAGTTTGAAGTTGAAAACAACTTGTAGCTTCATTTTCGGTTGTTTAAAATTAGAATGAACTTGTAGTATCATTCTTGACTCGTTTGAGACCGGAAACAACTTGTTGCTTCATTATTGGCTAGATTGAAGTTGGAAACAACTTGTAGCTTCATTCCAGACTCGTTTGAAGTTGAAAACAACTTGTAGCTTCATTTTCGGTTGTGTAAAATTAGAATCTAGTTGTAGTTTCATTCTTGACTCGTTTAAGCATGTAAACAACTTGTTGCTTCATTATTGGCTAGATTGAAGTTGGAAACAACTTGTAGCTTCATTCCAGACTAGTTTGAAGTTCAAAACAACTTGTAGCTTCATTTTCGGTTGTTTAAAATTAGAATGAACTTGTAGTATCATTCTTGACTCGTTTGATACCGGAAACAACTTGTTGCTTCATTATTGGCTAGATTGAAGTTGGAAACAACTTGTAGCTTCATTCCAGACTCGTTTGAAGTTGAAAACAACTTGTAGCTTCATTTTCGGTTGTTTAAAATTAGAATCAAGTTGTAGTTTCATTCTTGACTCGTTTAAGCATGTAAACAACTTGTTGCTTCATTATTGGCTAGATTGAAGTTGGAAACAACTTGTAGCTTCATTCCAGACTAGTTTGAAGTTGAAAACAACTTGTAGCTTCATTTTCGGTTGTTTAAAATTAGAATGAACTTGTAGTTTCATTCTTGACTCGTTTCAGCATGTAAACAACTTGTTGCTTCATTATTGGCTAGATTGAAGTTGGAAACAACTTGTAGCTTCATTCCAGACTCGTTTGAAGTTGAAAACAACTTGTAGCTTCATTCCAGACTCGTTTGAAGTTGAAAACAACTTGTAGCTTCATTTTCGGTTGTTTAAAATTAGAATCAAGTTGTAGTTTCATTCTTGACTCGTTTAAGCATTTAACAACTTGTTGCTTCATTATTGGCTAGATTGAAGTTGGAAACAACTTGTAGCTTCATTCCATACTAGTTTGAAGTTGAAAACAACTTGTAGCTTCATTTTCGGTTGTTTAAAATTAGAATGAACTTGTAGTGTCATTCTTGACTCGTTTGAGACCGGAAACAACTTGTTGCTTCATTATTGGCTAGATTGAAGTTGGAAACAACTTGTAGCTTCATTCCAGACTCGTTTGAAGTTGAAAATAACTTGTAGCTTCATTTTCGGTTGTTTAAATTAAAATCAACTTGTAGTTTCATTCTTTACTCGTTGGAGACTGGAAACAACTTGTTGCTTCATTATTGGCTAGATTGAAGTTGGAAACAACTTGTAGCTTCATTCCAGACTCGTTTGAAGTTGAAAACAAATTGTAGCTTCATTTTCAGTTGTTTAAAATTAGAATCAACTTGTAGTTTCACTCTTGACTCGTTTCAGCATGTAAACAACTTGTTGCTTCATTATTGGCTAGATTGAAGTTGGAAACAACTTGTAGCTTCATTCCAAACTAGTTTGAAGTTGAAAAAACCTTGTAGCTTGATTTTCGGTTGTTTAAAATTAGAATGAACTTGTAGTATCATTCTTGACTCGTTTGAGACCGGAAACAACTTGTTGCTTCATTATTGGCTAGATTGAAGTTGGAAACAACTTGTAGCTTCATTCCAGACTCGTTTGAAGTTGAAAACAACTTGTAGCTTCATTTTCGGTTGTGTAAAATTAGATCTAGTTGTAGTTTCATTCTTGACTCGTTTAAGCATGTAAACAACTTGTTGCTTCATTATTGGCTAGATTGAAGTTGGAAATAACTTGTAGCTTCATTCCAGACTAGTTTGAAGTTGAAAACAACTTGTAGCTTCATTTTCGGTTGTTTAAAATTAGAATGAACTTGTAGTATCATTCTTGAATCGTTTGAGACCGGAAACAACTTGTTGCTTCATTATTGGCTAGATTGAAGTTGGAAACAACTTGTAGCTTCATTCCGGACTCGTTAGAAGTTGAAAACAACTTGTAGCTTCATTTTCGGTTGTGTGAAATTAGAATCTAGTTGTAGTTTCATTCTTGACTCGTTTAAGCATGTAAACAACTTGTTGCTTCATTATTGGCTAGATTGAAGTTGGAAACAACTTGTAGCTTCATTCCAGACTAGTTTGAAGTTCAAAACAACTTGTAGCTTCATTTTCGGTTGTTTAAAATTAGAATGAACTTGTAGTATCATTCTTGACTCGTTTGTTACCGGAAACAACTTGTTGCTTCATTATTGGCTAGATTGAAGTTGGAAACAACTTGTAGCTTCATTCCAGACTCGTTTGAAGTTGAAAACAACTTGTAGCTTCATTTTCGGTTGTTTAAAATTAGAATCAAGTTGTAGTTTCATTCTTGACTCGTTTAAGCATGTAAACAACTTGTTGCTTCATTATTGGCTAGATTGAAGTTGGAAACAACTTGTAGCTTCATTCCATACTAGTTTGAAGTTGAAAACAACTTGTAGCTTCATTTTCGGTTGTTTAAAATTAGAATGAACTTGTAGTTTCATTCTTGACTCGTTTCAGCATGTAAATAACTTGTTGCTTCATTATTGGCTAGATTGAAGTTGGAAACAACTTGTAGCTTCATTCCAGACTCGTTTGAAGTTGAAAACAACTTGTAGCTTCATTCCAGACTCGTTTGAAATTGAAAACAACTTGTAGCTTCATTTTCGGTTGTTTAAAATTAGAATCAAGTTGTAGTTTCATTCTTGACTCGTTTAAGCATTTAACAACTTGTTGCTTCATTATTGGCTAGATTGAAGTTGGAAACAACTTGTAGCTTCATTCCATACTAGTTTGAAGTTGAAAACAACTTGTAGCTTCATTTTCGGTTGTTTAAAATTAGAATGAACTTGTAGTGTCATTCTTGACTCGTTTGAGACCGGAAACAACTTGTTGCTTCATTATTGGCTAGATTGAAGTTGGAAACAACTTGTAGCTTCATTCCAGACTCGTTTGAAGTTGAAAATAACTTGTAGCTTCATTTTCGGTTGTTTAAATTAAAATCAACTTGTAGTTTCATTCTTTACTCGTTGGAGCCTGGAAACAACTTGTTGCTTCATTATTGGCTAGATTGAAGTTGGAAACAACTTGTAGCTTCATTCCAGACCCGTTTGAAGTTGAAAACAAATTGTAGTTTCATTTTAGTTGTTTAAAATTAGAATCAACTTGTAGTTTCACTCTTGACTCGTTTCAGCATGTAAACAACTTGTTGCTTCATTATTGGCTAGATTGAAGTTGGAAACAACTTGTAGCTTCATTCCAAACTAGTTTGAAGTTGAAAAAACCTTGTAGCTTGATTTTCGGTTGTTTAATATTAGAATGAACTTGTAGTATCATTCTTGACTCGTTTGAGACCGGAAACAACTTGTTGCTTCATTATTGGCGAGATTGAAGTTGGAAACAACTTGTAGCTTCATTCCAGACTCGTTTGAAGTTGAAAACAACTTGTAGCTTCATTTTCGGTTGTTTAAATTAAAATCAACTTGTAGTTTCATTCTTTACTCGTTGGAGCCTGGAAACAACTTGTTGCTTCATTATTGGCTAGATTGAAGTTGGAAACAACTTGTAGCTTCATTCCAGACTCGTTTGATGTTGAAAACAACTTGTAGCTTCATTCCAGACTCGTTTGAAATTGAAAACAACTTGTAGCTTCATTTTCGGTTGTTTAAAATTAGAATCAAGTTGTAGTTTCATTCTTGACTCGTTTAAGCATTTAACAACTTGTTGCTTCATTATTGGCTAGATTGAAGTTGGAAACAACTTGTAGCTTCATTCCATACTAGTTTGAAGTTGAAAACAACTTGTAGCTTCATTTTCGGTTGTTTAAAATTAGAATGAACTTGTAGTGTCATTCTTGACTCGTTTGAGACCGGAAACAACTTGTTGCTTCATTATTGGCTAGATTGAAGTTGGAAACAACTTGTAGCTTCATTCCAGACTCGTTTGAAGTTGAAAATAACTTGTAGCTTCATTTTCGGTTGTTTAAATTAAAATCAACTTGTAGTTTCATTCTTTACTCGTTGGAGCCTGGAAACAACTTGTTGCTTCATTATTGGCTAGATTGAAGTTGGAAACAACTTGTAGCTTCATTCCAGACCCGTTTGAAGTTGAAAACAAATTGTAGTTTCATTTTAGTTGTTTAAAATTAGAATCAACTTGTAGTTTCACTCTTGACTCGTTTCAGCATGTAAACAACTTGTTGCTTCATTATTGGCTAGATTGAAGTTGGAAACAACTTGTAGCTTCATTCCAAACTAGTTTGAAGTTGAAAAAACCTTGTAGCTTGATTTTCGGTTGTTTAAAATTAGAATGAACTTGTAGTATCATTCTTGACTCGATTGAGCCCGGAAACTACTTGTCGCTTCATTATTGCTAGATTGAAGTTGGAAACAACTTGTAGCTTCATTCCAGACTCTTTTGAAGTTGAAAACAAATTGTAGCTTCATTTTCGGTTCTTTAAAATTAGAATCAACTTGTAGTTTAATTCTTGACTCGTTTAAGCATGTAAACAACTTGGTGCTTCATTATTGGCTAGATTGAAGTTGGAAACAACTTGTAGCTTCATTCCAGACTCGTTTGAAGTTGAAAACAACTTGTAGCTTCATTTTCGGTTGTGTAAAATTAGATCTAGTTGTAGTTTCATTCTTGACTCGTTTAAGCATGTAAACAACTTGTTGCTTCATTATTGGCTAGATTGAAGTTGGAAATAACTTGTAGCTTCATTCCAGACTAGTTTGAAGTTGAAAACAACTTGTAGCTTCATTTTCGGTTGTTTAAAATTAGAATGAACTTGTAGTATCATTCTTGAATCGTTTGAGACTGGAAACAACTTGTTGCTTCATTATTGGCTAGATTGAAGTTGGAAACAACTTGTAGCTTCATTCCAGACTCGTTAGAAGTTGAAAACAACTTGTAGCTTCAATTTCGGTTGTGTGAAATTAGAATCTAGTTGTAGTTTCATTCTTGACTCGTTTAAGCATGTAAACAACTTGTTGCTTCATTATTGGCTAGATTGAAGTTGGAAACAACTTGTAGCTTCATTCCAGACTAGTTTGAAGTTCAAAACAACTTGTAGCTTCATTTTCGGTTGTTTAAAATTAGAATGAACTTGTAGTATCATTCTTGACTCGTTTGTTACCGGAAACAACTTGTTGCTTCATTATTGGCTAGATTGAAGTTGGAAACAACTTGTAGCTTCATTCCAGACTCGTTTGAAGTTGAAAACAACTTGTAGCTTCATTTTCGGTTGTTTAAAATTAGAATCAAGTTGTAGTTTCATTCTTGACTCGTTTAAGCATGTAAACAACTTGTTGCTTCATTATTGGCTAGATTGAAGTTGGAAACAACTTGTAGCTTCATTCCATACTAGTTTGAAGTTGAAAACAACTTGTAGCTTCATTTTCGGTTGTTTAAAATTAGAATGAACTTGTAGTTTCATTCTTGACTCGTTTCAGCATGTAAATAACTTGTTGCTTCATTATTGGCTAGATTGAAGTTGGAAACAACTTGTAGCTTCATTCCAGACTCGTTTGAAGTTGAAAACAACTTGTAGCTTCATTTTCGGTTGTTTAAATTAAAATCAACTTGTAGTTTCATTCTTTACTCGTTGGAGCCTGGAAACAACTTGTTGCTTCATTATTGGCTAGATTGAAGTTGGAAACAACTTGTAGCTTCATTCCAGACCCGTTTGAAGTTGAAAACAAATTGTAGTTTCATTTTTAGTTGTTTAAAATTAGAATCAACTTGTAGTTTCACTCTTGACTCGTTTCAGCATGTAAACAACTTGTTGCTTCATTATTGGCTAGATTGAAGTTGGAAACAACTTGTAGCTTCATTCCAAACTAGTTTGAAGTTGAAAAAACCTTGTAGCTTGATTTTCGGTTGTTTAATATTAGAATGAACTTGTAGTATCATTCTTGACTCGTTTGAGACCGGAAACAACTTGTTGCTTCATTATTGGCGAGATTGAAGTTGGAAACAACTTGTAGCTTCATTCCAGACTCGTTTGAAGTTGAAAACAACTTGTAGCTTCATTTTCGGTTGTTTAAATTAAAATCAACTTGTAGTTTCATTCTTTACTCGTTGGAGCCTGGAAACAACTTGTTGCTTCATTATTGGCTAGATTGAAGTTGGAAACAACTTGTAGCTTCATTCCAGACTCGTTTGATGTTGAAAACAACTTGTAGCTTCATTCCAGACTCGTTTGAAATTGAAAACAACTTGTAGCTTCATTTTCGGTTGTTTAAAATTAGAATCAAGTTGTAGTTTCATTCTTGACTCGTTTAAGCATTTAACAACTTGTTGCTTCATTATTGGCTAGATTGAAGTTGGAAACAACTTGTAGCTTCATTCCATACTAGTTTGAAGTTGAAAACAACTTGTAGCTTCATTTTCGGTTGTTTAAAATTAGAATGAACTTGTAGTGTCATTCTTGACTCGTTTGAGACCGGAAACAACTTGTTGCTTCATTATTGGCTAGATTGAAGTTGGAAACAACTTGTAGCTTCATTCCAGACTCGTTTGAAGTTGAAAATAACTTGTAGCTTCATTTTCGGTTGTTTAAATTAAAATCAACTTGTAGTTTCATTCTTTACTCGTTGGAGCCTGGAAACAACTTGTTGCTTCATTATTGGCTAGATTGAAGTTGGAAACAACTTGTAGCTTCATTCCAGACCCGTTTGAAGTTGAAAACAAATTGTAGTTTCATTTTTAGTTGTTTAAAATTAGAATCAACTTGTAGTTTCACTCTTGACTCGTTTCAGCATGTAAACAACTTGTTGCTTCATTATTGGCTAGATTGAAGTTGGAAACAACTTGTAGCTTCATTCCAAACTAGTTTGAAGTTGAAAAAACCTTGTAGCTTGATTTTCGGTTGTTTAAAATTAGAATGAACTTGTAGTATCATTCTTGACTCGATTGAGCCCGGAAACTACTTGTCGCTTCATTATTTGCTAGATTGAAGTTGGAAACAACTTGTAGCTTCATTCCAGACTCTTTTGAAGTTGAAAACAAATTGTAGCTTCATTTTCGGTTCTTTAAAATTAGAATCAACTTGTAGTTTAATTCTTGACTCGTTTAAGCATGTAAACAACTTGGTGCTTCATTATTGGCTAGATTGAAGTTGGAAACAACTTGTAGCTTCATTCCAGACTCGTTTGAAGTTGAAAACAACTTGTAGCTTCATTTTCGGTTGTGTAAAATTAGATCTAGTTGTAGTTTCATTCTTGACTCGTTTAAGCATGTAAACAACTTGTTGCTTCATTATTGGCTAGATTGAAGTTGGAAATAACTTGTAGCTTCATTCCAGACTAGTTTGAAGTTGAAAACAACTTGTAGCTTCATTTTCGGTTGTTTAAAATTAGAATGAACTTGTAGTATCATTCTTGAATCGTTTGAGACTGGAAACAACTTGTTGCTTCATTATTGGCTAGATTGAAGTTGGAAACAACTTGTAGCTTCATTCCAGACTCGTTAGAAGTTGAAAACAACTTGTAGCTTCAATTTCGGTTGTGTGAAATTAGAATCTAGTTGTAGTTTCATTCTTGACTCGTTTAAGCATGTAAACAACTTGTTGCTTCATTATTGGCTAGATTGAAGTTGGAAACAACTTGTAGCTTCATTCCAGACTAGTTTGAAGTTCAAAACAACTTGTAGCTTCATTTTCGGTTGTTTAAAATTAGAATGAACTTGTAGTATCATTCTTGACTCGTTTGTTACCGGAAACAACTTGTTGCTTCATTATTGGCTAGATTGAAGTTGGAAACAACTTGTAGCTTCATTCCAGACTCGTTTGAAGTTGAAAACAACTTGTAGCTTCATTTTCGGTTGTTTAAAATTAGAATCAAGTTGTAGTTTCATTCTTGACTCGTTTAAGCATGTAAACAACTTGTTGCTTCATTATTGGCTAGATTGAAGTTGGAAACAACTTGTAGCTTCATTCCATACTAGTTTGAAGTTGAAAACAACTTGTAGCTTCATTTTCGGTTGTTTAAAATTAGAATGAACTTGTAGTTTCATTCTTGACTCGTTTCAGCATGTAAATAACTTGTTGCTTCATTATTGGCTAGATTGAAGTTGGAAACAACTTGTAGCTTCATTCCAGACTCGTTTGAAGTTGAAAACAACTTGTAGCTTCATTTTCGGTTGTTTAAATTAAAATCAACTTGTAGTTTCATTCTTTACTCGTTGGAGCCTGGAAACAACTTGTTGCTTCATTATTGGCTAGATTGAAGTTGGAAACAACTTGTAGCTTCATTCCAGACCCGTTTGAAGTTGAAAACAAATTGTAGTTTCATTTTTAGTTGTTTAAAATTAGAATCAACTTGTAGTTTCACTCTTGACTCGTTTCAGCATGTAAACAACTTGTTGCTTCATTATTGGCTAGATTGAAGTTGGAAACAACTTGTAGCTTCATTCCAGACTAGTTTGAAGTTCAAAACAACTTGTAGCTTCATTTTCGGTTGTTTAAAATTAGAATGAACTTGTAGTATCATTCTTGACTCGTTTGATACCGGAAACAACTTGTTGCTTCATTATTGGCTAGATTGAAGTTGGAAACAACTTGTAGCTTCATTCCAGACTCGTTTGAAGTTGAAAACAACTTGTAGCTTCATTTTCGGTTGTTTAAAATTAGAATCAAGTTGTAGTTTCATTCTTGACTCGTTTAAGCATGTAAACAACTTTTTGCTTCATTATTGGCTAGATTGAAGTTGGAAACAACTTGTAGCTTCATTCCATACTAGTTTGAAGTTGAAAACAACTTGTAGCTTCATTTTCGGTTGTTTAAAATTAGAATGAACTTGTAGTTTCATTCTTGACTCGTTTCAGCATGTAAATAACTTGTTGCTTCATTATTGGCTAGATTGAAGTTGGAAACAACTTGTAGCTTCATTCCAGACTCGTTTGAAGTTGAAAACAACTTGTAGCTTCATTTTCGGTTGTTTAAATTAAAATCAACTTGTAGTTTCATTCTTTACTCGTTGGAGCCTGGAAACAACTTGTTGCTTCATTATTGGCTAGATTGAAGTTGGAAACAACTTGTAGCTTCATTCCAGACCCGTTTGAAGTTGAAAACAAATTGTAGTTTCATTTTTAGTTGTTTAAAATTAGAATCAACTTGTAGTTTCACTCTTGACTCGTTTCAGCATGTAAACAACTTGTTGCTTCATTATTGGCTAGATTGAAGTTGGAAACAACTTGTAGCTGTAATGACTCGGATTTTTTTTAAAATCTATTTATTATTATAAAAGTGATTTTCTTCAAGGAAGGGAATAAGATTTAATATTTTATTCCAGTTTAATTAAATCAAAATTTTATATTTTAAACTCCGAGTTATTGTGTTGTTGGTATATAATTGTTTCCTAAAAAAAAAAATGAGTTTCATATATTATTTTGAAAAATTCTAAATGATTATTATGTGATTATATTCTTGAGAGTCGGTGTATTTTATTTCTATTGGATTGTTGAGTTGTGTTATCGATTTGCATTTGTTATGGATTTTATACTGATTTAATTATATAAAATAGTGTATTGCATATAAAATCATTTTTATCGCTTTATAATTCTATTAAATATTTTTAGAGGTTTATAGAATTCATAAAACGATATTTTGATAATTCTTCAGCTCTAAATAATTTTCCGTATAGATTAAAGTGGGGTCTTTCTATTTATTTCAAAAATGATTCAAAAATCATGAAAATCATATTTTATTAGTTTTTAATTATTTTAAAATTTTAAAAATTATTTTGGTATTTATCTGGATTATTTTATCTGCGAGTTGTTCGTTAATTTGTTAAATTCGGTTCGGTACCAGGCCAGCCAGCAGAGGGACACGTATCCTTTACTCCGATACGTGTCATCACAGGACGAATCAGTTTATATAAACTGAATTATTTTGTTTTTCTTTTAAATCTCTCTGCTCTCTCCCTTTCTCACTGTTTCTCTCATTTTTCTCTCTCTCGACCACACTCTCCCCAGGTTCCCTCTCTCGCTCATCTCCCACTCTCATCTCTCTTTCTCTCTAATCTCTCTCACCCTCACACACCTCTCGCCTGAATCTCCCTCCACTGGCCAAGTCTCTCTCTCGCCGTCTCTCTCCGCGCGGCTCTTACTCCGGCGAACCACCACTTCCTCAGCCGTTCTTCACATCTCCCTGGGTCTCTCTCGCCGCCGTCAGCCACCAGACTCGGCATCTCTCTCTTGCTCTGGTTTCTCTCCCTCGATTTCCCTGTTTTTCCCCCTTGTTTCGCTGCTGTGTTGCGTGTATATACGCGTGTATTTTGTGCGTGTAAGAGTGTGTGCAGCGTGTGTATACTGTGTATTCGAGTGTGTGTGTCGGGTGAGTTCGTGTGGGGCCGAGTTGGCCGTGTGTTGATTGCTGGGCTGTGTAAATTATGCGGGTGGCTCGAGTCTTGATATGGATTTCTCGATACGCTTTTATTTATTATTTCGGTTGTTGGGTCATTTGATTGAGTATCGAGTTTAATTATTAGTTGTAAAGTAAGTTGTTTGGATTGATTGCAGGCTTGATTGTGACTGTTGGTGTCGATATGATATCGACTGGTAGTCCGACAAATAGAGGAGGTGCTGCCCGATTTTCAAATAAAATTTAGATTTTTAAATTATACGGGAGTGTATCCTATAATTATCGGACTATTAATCGAATTTATATAGTTACTGATTCGTGATATTTCTATAAAATCTATAAATAATATTTATGTGATTTGTTAGTAATAGCAGTAATACATAGCATTATTATTGATCTTAATGTGTGAAACTGTGTTTACTTGGTAATTTTAGGATGTCGAATATTAATAAATATTAGTATTATTCTTTATTATTATTATTACTTGCACTAGTAGTAATAATAGTAAATAATAATATTAATAATATAAATATGCGATATCTTAAATAGTTATAGTGATATGCTTATTTAATTCAACTTGTATATATTTGATTTGAATAGTATCTAAATTGAGTATTATGATAAGTGGTAAGTAAATGTATGGAAATATGTGATACCTGCTAAGTGCTACGTGTTAAATGTCAGAGTGTTATTCTTGATAGTATAATGTATTAATATTGAATTACTTTCTGTTTTAAAGGTAAGCTGTTAGTTTCTTTCAATCATTATGTGTTTAGGTGCCGCATGTCTGGGCGGATTATTTATCATTATGTGTTAGGTGCCGCATGTCGGGGCGGGTACTTTTCTTATGTGATTTACTGCATGTCGAGGCAGATTTTCTTTATGTTAGTATTTTATTTGGTTAAAGAGCTTGATTGGATTGATTTGAAAACAGGGGGATAGTCCTATTTACGAATAGGTCATGCCGAATTTTCCGTAGAAATATCAACTTAAGACGCGTTCTCGTGTTAAATAATATTCTGAGTGGGTTTTAAGTTATAAAACTATAATGTGTGCAACTTGTTATGTGCTATATAATGTGTTGTGTATATATATATCGCGAAAGGGTAGAAATAGGATAGTCGTTTTGGAAGGATACTAAAGTAGTATCTTTTTGCTTATAATAGGATCGAGCATTGAAGGCGTGATACCAAGCAAAGGCAAGAAAAGGGGAGAGTTGTATAGCGGTTCTGTAGTTACGGATTGTTCGAGACGAGTAGAACCAGACGTTGGGGATCAAGACTGAAGTTAGATAAGATTTCGTATCAAGCTGCAGCAACCGCATGAGCGCCATAACAGAAAATCAGGAATAGTTGAGGGTGATGTCTTGAGAAAGCAGAATAAGATAAGAATGTTAGCTAAGAGTGTATAAGCTAAGGACCAAAGGCAAGTATTCACATTCCTCTCTTGTATATTTGAAAGTGCAAGTATCCCTATCTTCACTTATTGTTCAAGTGAAATTTTCTTCAAATCCTATTATGCAAGTATCTTGAAACCTTCTTTTAGATATATTGCAAGTACTCTGGAACTTCCTTGATATATTGCAAGTACCCCTGACAATACTCTTGCTGGTTCAGATTACATATATGGATAATGTAGAGCAAGAATGCATGTCTTTGTCAAATGATTCAAATATTAAATGTTTTAAGTACGTATTCCCCTGTTTCTATGGATTTAATATCTTTTAAATTGTTTTAGGGGAATAGTAACTTGTGAATATCTATCCCGGATGAGATTCAAATTCTGAAAATGTTTAGTGATTATCATTGCTAAACCTGTGATATAATTCTTTGAGACATGGTATTGATTCATGAATACCATGTAATGATTTTGAAAATGGGATGGATACAAATCAAATTGGAAACTGGAAATGGATCAGATATTCTTTTGGAGCTGCGTAAGAGGTCCGTTATTCGGTAACGGCCCAGCATGGTGGCGTAAGAGGCTAGTGTGGTTGTGTACACTGTGAAACCACCTAGTCCAGCGTCTAAAGACCTAGCTAGTCTTTAGGTTCCGGAACATTATTTCGTGATGGCCGACTAGAGCCGTCCGGTGTTGATAGACTGATCAGCTATCTTCACCTGTTAGCGTCCAATATATCTGATATTCGTTTTAAGATAAAAACCTGTTATGGCATGCTAGTGATGAAATTTTGAAACTAAAACTTATGATTATCACATTTTTGAGCATGCTAATAAAAGTTGATTTCCAGTTTTCTTATATCAATGATGGTTACTGCTTTATACTCAAAGCATGCATGATTGCTATGCTCTTGCTCTTATAAACTGTTTTACGATCATATATCTTGTTTATTCATATTGGTACTGCTGAGCATTTGATAACTTACCCTTGCAAACTACCTTCATACAACTATTTTACTACAAGAACTTGCTGAGCATTTTAGCTCATCCTTGCTTTTCAACTCTAAACCTTTCAGCTAAGGCTAGAGATGGATTATCTGATTAGGCTGCGCATGAGAGTGATGCTAAGCGGCAAGGATTCTAAGTGGTTAAGTTATACATCAGAGATGAGGTTGGTTGATTCTAATTTCAATACTGTAACCTGGATGCGATCCTGTTTTAGGGGGTTAAAGTGGTTTCTTTTAAATCTGTTATTAAAACTTTCAGGTTTTAAATTATTTGGTTTCGGAAATTCAAGTTTTTAAAAAGTGTTTTGAAAAGGTTTTTGCTGGCAACGTTAGAATCCATTTTCGAAAGTGTTTTTAAAAGGTTTTGTTGGTTTTAAATTGTATTTTCATTTACACGTGGCACCAGATCCAGACCCCCGGATCTGAGGGCTGTCACAGTTGGTATCAGAGCTACAGGTTTCAAAGTATTGAAATTAGAATGTAGGTTGTGATAAGAGTGTGTTTAGTGAAACCTCACATAGAGGTAAGTCAAGGTTCTGGGTTATAGTCTTTGTTGATTGAACTGAGATTGAGGTTAGAGTAATGATTCTGAGTAATCATTTTGGGAGTTTCCACGTCAAGAACTAATGAGTTAGGATCTCAGGAGAAACATAATTAGATACCTTTAGTTTCCAATCTTCCAAAACTTGAGAGGGATTTTCTGAGTAACCAGTTCCAGCTAGACTCGTGGATTAACTTGTCTAGTCTGGAATGTTCCTTACTATCTTTGCCACTTCTAGAATGTTGGGTAGAGGTTAATTCATTATTTTATAGAGTGATAAAAGGAGTATGAGATTTGATCGATCATTGTGAGAAGCCAAGTGTATAGTTCCCGATTTGAGAATAATATTGTGGCGCCCTCCAAACCCGGGTCAGAAGTTTGGGGTACACATCTTAATATAAACCTGTAATTAATGATATAATATATATAATGACCCTTAACTGTCCATGGATCGCAACAGGTTAAAGTATAAAACAAGCCACAACATAACTTTAATTATTACAAACCCAAATCCCAAATTATAAATTCAATTCTTACAAGCTTACACAATATTCGTATCTGGAACTCAAACTAATACATATATAAACACCAAGTGCTGCCGATAGCTCTATCCATCTCTCAGCCTGGAATCCTGGCCTTACCACTAGCCTGAGGGTCATCGCTACCAACCTTCTCTGCTTTCACTGGAAAGAACATAGAGTTTCGCAAGAGTGAGCTAACAAGCTCAGCAAGTATAACAATATCCATTTAAACATTTATCAAAAGATGATGGAAATCAGTATTTAAGAGAATCAATCTCAATATCAAAGTTTCTTTTTAGATTTTCAATTAGAATTGGATATTAAATTTTTATTTTTAAAAACCAAAGGTTAGGCTGCTGATCAGTCAGACACTAACCCCGAGCAGGCCCCGCCATGCTCGTTTACTGGATCCAAGGCACACATTGGCCTAAAGCGACCACTCATCTGGTCTGACCATTCCTTTGGTCCATTTCAGAAAAAAACTATCCAATTCTATTAGGAATCAGGATAAGCAGCAACATATTTCAATAAACAGAATCAATAATAACATGATGAAATTTTGAAGCAGAAACAGAATGCAATTCAGGAGCATCTTCAAAATATTCCAAATTAAGAATCAGGAATAATTCCACGAGTCAATGGATCAGATATAGCATATCTGGATTTCAGGTATCACAATAGTCGTGGTTTGTATGAAATAAGGTTTCTAGTTTAATGAAAGGATTCACATGTCAAAGGGTGTTTTCAAATTCAAAGAAATTAGGATACTGAAAAGAAATAAAAATTGTAAGGTGTATGGTATTTCAGATAGAATTGACTTCCAGTCAATTGGTTGGGATATCAAGGGTGTGCCAAAACATTGGAATGGGGTTTATATGGTATTTATTCAAAAATCCCAAGGTTTGAAGGTTTACAATTGAATAAGGTTTCAAAATAGTTATCAAAGAATCAAATTAATGGTTCAAGTCTCAATGAATGAATAGTTCAAGTGGTAGTTAAGTAATCTGGTGGATGGTTCAAGAATCAATGAGTCAAACAATTCATAATATGGCTCGATAGGTGTCAGAAGTGAATTAGAACGCTCACAAAGCAATCACATCAGGGATCATATCTATATAATTGAAGGAAAGTATCAAGGAAACTTGCCTTATACTGACGATTTCAAATTTCAATCGCTCCTGCTCGATATACTATTCTATATCCACTTGCTTTCCCCCTTTATTACGCCTCGCTTCTCTGCTAATCATCACAACTAATTATCAATATGTGATCTCATACTATTCTCATCATCCTTTACTCGAAACAAGTTTCTATCTACCCTTCGTTTCACCCAAATTCGATTTACGGATCAAAAGATATGTCAAAAACAATTTTATATCAATCACGTAAACACATAACATATCAATCAAATAGCACATAGCACGTATCACATAAAATATTTAATAAAATATATTTTTCAAAAGAAGTTTGAAGTCAAACGGATTTTTCTGGTATTTATTATGAATTTTTAAACATTTTTCAGAATTAAAACGGGTCAAAGAATCATTTTATAAATAAATAATCCATTACTGGATACTTGAAATTAAGTCCGAAATCATTTGAAATCAATTAACGAGCTTCAATCATATTTTGGAATAATATTTTAAAGCTCGAAACTATTTTTCGGAATTTTAAAATCATTTAAAAATATTTAAAATAATTAAATCCAATTAATAAATCAATTAAAATCAATTAATAATTAATTAAAACAATTAATCAATTAATAATTAAATTAATTGACTAATTATAATAATTAATTACTAATTCAAATTAATTAATAAATTAAATCAGATTTATTTTTGAATTAATAAATAATTAAAAACAATTTTTGAAATTAAAATAAATGATTTTCGAAATTAAATTTAAATCAAAAATCATTTTTTTTAAAACTTTTTTTAAAAATCCAGGGTTTGAATTGCAAGTTTTGAAAACTACAGGGTTTGATTTGCAACTTTGGAAACTTCAGGGGTCTAAATGTCAAAAATGAAACTTGGGTGGCTAAACTTCACCACCTCCAAAAGTCCAGGGGCCAAACTGCAATTTTGCAGCCGCCGCCCCTGGCTTCGCCGGAGGTGGCGATTCCGGCCACCAATAGCCTCCAAATGGTGCAGATATGGAATATCAAGCCTCCCCAACTCATCCATACAATCAATTTCACCAGAAACGGCCGGAATCGACCGTAATCGATCGAAGAAACTCGCCGTCGCCGGCGAGTTTTCTTTGAATCGATTCGTTCGATTCACGAACCTCAGCTAAGATTTGAAGCTATGTACACGTTCCTGAGATCACAACCAACATGATGGTATCATCCAATTTCACTTCTACCTCCTAGATTAAATAACCCTAATTTCCAATTGAAAACATTCATCGCGCACATAAACCCTAATTCCTAATTTCGAAGATTAAACCTCAAATTGAACACGTTATTGAACTCCAAATCAAGCATATGATATACCAAAATGATCAGGAGAAGATTATCTACAACATACAATCATCAAATCACACAAACAACTTCAAAATCAAAAATCCCTAATTTGAGCTTATTTACTTCGAATTTAAAACTCAAAATCCAAACCCACCTGATGTTGCTGCACTGATTTTGATGCTAGATTATGATTCTACTTGTTAAAACCTTCAATTTGAGTCCTTGAACGCCAAAATCCGAGTCCGATAACGCGTCCAAATCCTCGTTTGAATCTCAAGAACACGAAGAACACTCTCGGGAATTTCTTGGTTTTAACTGGTTTTATGATTTTCGTAATGAAATAAAGTACGGTTAAGTATATTTATACTTATGAATAATTAGTACCCCTTTGGATCATATATGGCATGAAAATACAATGTTTAATAGCTTTATACTAATAAAACGGGTCCAATCGGTACCGGTTTTCGAGATAATCATCAAAACGGGGCTTTTTAATCCGTCATTAGTATGCGGGTCCCACTGTCATTATGACAAGATAAGGATAAGGATAAAATAACCAGTTTCACGTTTATCGATACAACCGGATAATTATCGAGTATCGAAAGATTCCGCCGAACCGGCTCCGGAACAAACCGTACTCCGGATCGAAAAAGTCAAAACATGAAAAGTGTCCGGAATGTTCAAATTAAGCTAAAGGTGAATTTTGTTGAAATTTTCGGGAAGTAAAATCTCGGTACCGTTACAGGTTGACGGTTTTCGAAAAAAATCAAAATAATTAATAATTAATTAAAATATACATAATTAAATTCATAAATCAAATATAAAATCATACAACACTACATAAATCGATATGAACATATCTAAATAAACTATATTTTGTACTGAACACATAAAAATTGATATTCCTCAAATTTAATTAAGAATACATAACTAAATTAATAGAACAGGAACCAATTAATTCACAGAAATTCATATAAAATTCATATAATATTCATTAATCATTCAAATAATTACACGGATAATCCCAGATGTTACATCCTTCCCCCCTTAAAAGGATTCTGTCCTCAGAATCGCTTAGGTAAACAAATGAGGGTACTTTTCACGCATATCACTTTCTAATTCCCAGGTTGACTCTTCAACCTTCGGGTTTCTCCACAATACTCTTACTAAATTAACTACTTTGTTTCTTAACACCTTCTCTCTTCTATCTAGGATTTCCACTGGCCTTTCTACATATGATAAATCTGCCTCGAGTTCTACCGGCTCATATTCTATCACATGTTTCGAATCTGGATTATACTTCTTAAGCATCGATACATGAAAGACGTGATGGATGTGCTCCATGTGCGGGGGTAACGCCAATTCGTACGCTACTTTGCCTACACGTCTCAAGATTTCAAATGGCCCCACGTATCGGGGACTCAGCTTGCCTTTCTCTCCGAATCTAGATAGTCCTTTCCATGGTGACACCTTTAGTAATACTGCTTCTCCATCTTCAAATTCTACGTTCTTCCGGAATTGATCTGCATAATTTCGTTGACGACTCTGTGCTGCAATTAGTCGTTTCTGAATAATTTCAACGACCTCCTTTGTTTGCTGTACTAATTCCGGTCCCAATACCTTGCGTTCTCCGACTTCATCCCAATATACTGGTGATCGACATTTACGTCCGTAAAGAGCTTCATAAGGAGGCATCCCAATACTTGCGTGATAACTATTATTGTATGCAAATTCCACTAAAGGTAGATGCTCGTCCCAATTGCCTTTGAAATCGATTGCGCAAACACGTAGCATGTCCTCGATCGTCTGAATCGTTCTCTCACTTTGGCCGTCTGTTTGTGGATGATATGCCGTACTCATATTCAATTTAGTGCCCAAGCATTCCTGAAAACTTTTCCAAAATCTCGAATTAAATCTTGGATCTCTATCTGATACAATGGATACCGGGACTCCATGACGAACTACAATCTCTTTCAAGTACATATGAACTAGTTTATCCAAAGAGAATCTCTCATTGATCGGAAGAAAATGCGCTGACTTGGTTAGTCTATCTACTATAACCCAAATGGCATCATGGTTTGCTTTAGTCCTTGGTAATCCTACAATAAAATCCATAGCGATATGTTCCCACTTCCATTCTGGGATCTCTAAAGGTTGCAATAATCCACTTGGTCTTTGGTGTTCTGCTTTCACTCTTTGACACGTGTAACATTTACTTACCCATTCTGCAATCTCTCTTTTCATATCTGGCCACCAATAATTTTCCTTTAAATCTCTATACATTTTAGTGCTGCCTGGATGAATGGAATACTTAGAATTGTGTGCTTCCTGCAATATGTCATTCTTTAACTCTGTCACCGGTGGAATCCATATCCTGGAAGAAAATCTAAGAATACCTTGATCATCTTTCTGTGTACATAACTCTTCTCCTACCAACTTGTTTACATCCTGATCCATTACCTCTTCCTGACACTTCTTAATCTTCTCTAATAGCTCTGGTTGGAAGGTCATGGTATACATTGCTATCTTTGATGGTTCATGAATTCTTACCTCGATTTCCAACTTTTGGAACTCCTTATACAATTCCTCTGGCACAGTCAATACGTTTAACCTCTCCTTTCTACTTAAAGCATCTGCTACAACATTGGCTTTTCCTGGATGATACTTAATCGTACAATCATAATCCTTAATCAACTCTAGCCATCTCCTTTGTCTCATGTTAAGCTCCTTCTGGGTAAAGATGTACTTCAAACTCTTATGATCTGTATAAATCTCACATTTTTCTCCATACAGATAGTGTCTCCATATTTTTAATGCAAATACAATAGCTGCTAACTCGAGGTCATGAGTGGGGTACTTCTGTTCATGAGGTTTAAGTTGTCTCGACGCATATGCAATAACTTTATCATGTTGCATCAGTACACATCCTAATCCTTTATACGAGGCATCACTATAAATCACAAAATTCCCTTGATCATCTGGAAGGGACAATACTGGTGCTGACACTAATCTTTTCTTTAACTCCTGAAAACTTTCCTCACACTTCTCATTCCATATGAACTTCTCATTCTTTCTAGTTAACTTGGTCAGTGGGGTTGCAATTCTTGAGAAATCCTGCACAAACCTTCTATAATAACCTGCTAATCCCAAGAAACTTCTGATCTCTGTGGGGGTCTTTGGTCTTTCCCAATTCATTATAGCTTCAATCTTCGCTGGATCTACCTTGATTCCTTCACGACTCACTATGTGTCCTAGAAATTGAACTTCTTGTAACCAAAATTCACATTTAGAAAACTTTGCATACAACTTCTCCTTTCTTAATATCTCTAAGGCTGTTCTTAAATGTTCTGCATGCTCCTCAGCTGTCTTAGAATATATTAGAATATCATCTATAAAAACAATCACAAACTTGTCCAAATACTTCTTAAAGACTCTATTCATTAAATCCATAAAAGCTGCTGGTGCATTCGTTAATCCAAAAGCCATTACTAAAAATTCATAATGACCGTACCTTGTTCTAAAAGCTGTCTTAGGTATATCCTCAGATTTGATTTTGAGCTGATGGTATCCCGACCTAAGGTCAATCTTAGAAAAATACTCTGCTCCTTTCAACTGGTCAAACAAGTCGTCAATACGGGGTAAAGGATATTTATTCTTGATAGTAAGCTTATTAAGCTCTCTATAATCTATGCATAACCTCATACTTCCATCTTTCTTCTTTACAAACAACACTGGTGCTCCCCATGGGGATACACTAGGTCTAATCACTCCTTTCTCCAATAACTCTTGTAATTGTTTTGCCAATTCTTTCATCTCTACTGGTGCCATCCTATACGGGGCTTTGGATATTGGCTCCGTTCCAGGTGCTAAGTCAATTGCAAATTCTATCTCTCTATCTGGAGGAAGTCCTGGTAACTCATCCGGAAACACGTCTGGAAATTCATTCACTACTGGAATATTTTCAAGTTTTACTGGTTCCTGACTTTTATCAATTACATAAGCAATATAAGCTTCGCATCCTTGTCGTAACATCTTCTTTGCTTGGATCATGGTTAAAAATTTCTTTACTTGCTTTTGTCCTCTAAACGTTATTACCTTGTTATCTGGTGATATTAATATTACCTTCTTATTTTTACAATCTATCTGCGCACTATGTTTAGACAACCAATCCATCCCTAGGATTACATCAAACTCCCCCAACTTGAAAGGTATCAAGTCGGCACAAAACTTATTTCCTAAAATCTCAATTTCACAATCAGGGCAAACTCGATTAACAGAAATACGATCCTGATTCGCTAGTTCTACATTCATAACCTCATTCAACAATTCAATCGGACAATTCAACTTATCAACAAAAGCTTGAGAAATAAATGATCTAGTGGCTCCAGAATCAATTAACACCTTGGCATTTATAGAGTTTACATTAAGCGTACCTGTCACCACATCGGCATCCTGAATAGCATCCTTCACTGACATATCAAAGACTCTTGCCCTAGGAGGTTCATTCACTTCTGGAACAGTTCCCATGATTCTAAGGGCATTGCTAACAGGGGCTGATGTCTTACATTCCTTAGCCATATGTCCTGGCTTTCCACATTTAAAACATGTATATCCTATGGCTGGAATCTTACTTGTTGAGCCTCTATTGGTCTGATCCTTTATTGCTGGCTGGTTCTGACATTCTCTAGAGTAGTGTCCTTTCTGGTTGCATTTAAAACATACCACATTCAGTTTGTTACATACTCCTCCATGTCTCTTGCCACACGTTTGACATTCTGGCATTGAAGACCTTTGCTGATTGGCCTGACTTCCCGTAAGAAGACGTCCTCCTTGTCCACCACTGCCTATTCTCTTAAAATTAAGATTTCCTCCTGCTTGAAACTTCCCTTTCTTCTGGAATCTCCCTTGATGAGAGGATCCTCCTCTATTGTCTGGCTTTCTCTTCTTATCCTCTTTAGACTTCTGAAACAACTCATTCTCAGCCTCCGCAATCATTGGCTTCTCAACCACTGCCGCATACGTCTCTAATTGCAAAATCGCTAACTTGCTCCTAATCCAAGGCTTCAGACCTTGTTGGAATCTTTTTGCTTTCTGCCTATCTGTCTCTACATAAGTTGGCACAAACCTAGCCAATTCCGCAAACTTATTCTCATATTCAACCACAGACATATTTCCTTGTTTCAGCTCTAGAAAGTTCAACTCCATTTGGTCTTGAAGAAACCTAGGAAAATACTTTTCTAAAAACAATTCCTTAAACCTCTCCCAAGTAATCTCCACTGTACCTTCCATATTCTTCACAGATTCCCACCAATACGTTGCTTCATTCTTTAAGTAGTGACTGGCATACTTTGTTTTCTGATCCTCACTTGCTGGAACTAATGCAAAACACTTTTCCATTTCTTTTAGCCATGTTTGGGCTGCAACCGGATCTGCTGAGCCCTTAAACTCTGGAGGATTAACTGCCTGAAAAGTTTTAAAAGTTACCCTAGGATTCTCTTGATGTTGCTGTTGTCGGGTAAGATGAGCAGTTTGTTGAGCCAAAATTTGAATTAGTTGGGCCACAGCAGGATCTACTGGGCCTATGTTGACATTCTGGTTATCATTGTTATCATTGATGCTGTTGGTGCCTTCAGGATCACTGTTGGCACGAGTATGTCTTGTGGGAGGCATTCTGTAAAGAAGAAACAATTTACTTAGTCGTTTTAAATCAAATTCTCTTTTTATAAAAGGTTTTTTAAGAAAACAGAATTATACATTTTTGAAAACATTTTTGCGATTATTTAACTAAATAATTTGCATGCTTCTTTACAGAATGTAAAGCAATAAAAGAAAGGTTGCAATATTATCACATGAGTTTATGATCGGTACTGGAAGTAAAGTAAAGTAAAGCAAGTGCGATAAAGTAAAGGACAAGACTGTAAAGTAAAAGATGCTGATATATATAAGTCAGTGCTGGAGATACAAGCGTCAAGCGCTTTATCAAAAGTAAAGTACAACAACAGCAACAGCAAGGCTATCCTCTAGTCCGCTCGGCTAGTCTATATATACATGTCAAAATCTGCTGATGCCCATAACAACATACACATCCTCTGGCCAGCTCCGCTAGTCTATATACATGACAAAATCTGCTAACCTGATCCATACTACTCACTACATACTGCATCATACACACTACTCACTACAACACTGACCATCTCCAACACCTAATACACTCCAGACCTATGGAAAGTCTGGGCCTCCGATAACATCCAGCCGCTCCAAGACCCAACGAGCCCAGTCGATAATATCCCCAGGGGTACCAAGTGGTGCGGTGATCCCACATAACCTCTCTACTGCCTCTGTCCTAAAAGCACGTATCTCCTCTCTCAACTGTCGCTCTGCCCTGTTAGGGTCTAAATCCCCCATCGCCTGTGTCAGCTCTCCAATCTGGCCCAACAACTCATCTCTCTCCATCAAGAGTGCCTGATAGTAGTGATAGGGTACTGAAAGAGGGGAACACGGATAAGAGGGTCCAACACCTGAAAATCCCGAAGACTCATGCTCTGGTGGAGGTCCACGGATAGGAGGTCGTACAATGGGAGCAGGTGGGGGCATCTCAGGTGCAGGCGGGGGTATAGCCCTAAGCGGTACAGCTGCAATAGGGGTCTGTCCACTATGAGGGTATCCAGGTGGACGTGAAGGTCCTGCTACAGGTGGGGGTGTAAGTGCCCTGGGTGGAGATATAGGTACAACTCCCGGACGAGGTGGAAGTCCCTCAACTGTCGACTCTGAATGATCAGAATGAACCGGGGTACTGGGGCCTGACATGCCTGATAGTCTGAGAATCAACATGAACAAATACGTATGAGAATCTGCATCCACTACCAACATCCACCCTAAATCTATTACGAATAATCCTCAACCTCTCAACGTTCTATCTACCTATCACTCATTTCTAGTCCTAATCTTCTACCCAACCTAACAATCTAGGCTTGTTTCATTGACTTAAAACCTGTCGCTCTGATACCAACCTGTGGCGCCCTCCAAACCCGGGTCAGAAGTTTGGGGTACACATCTTAATATAAACCTGTAATTAATGATATAATATATATAATGACCCTTAACTGTCCATGGATCGCAACAGGTTAAAGTATAAAACAAGCCACAACATAACTTTAATTATTACAAACCCAAATCCCAAATTATAAATTCAATTCTTACAAGCTTACAAAATATTCGTATCTGGAACTCAAACTAATACATATATAAACACCAAGTGCTGCCGATAGCTCTATCCATCTCTCAGCCTGGAATCCTGGCCTTACCACTAGCCTGAGGGTCATCGCTACCAACCTTCTCTGCTTTCACTGGAAAGAACATAGAGTTTCGCAAGAGTGAGCTAACAAGCTCAGCAAGTATAACAATATCCATTTAAACATTTATCAAAAGATGATGGAAATCAGTATTTAAGAGAATCAATCTCAATATCAAAGTTTCTTTTTAGATTTTCAATTAGAATTGGATATTAAATTTTTATTTTTAAAAACCAAAGGTTAGGCTGCTGATCAGTCAGACACTAACCCCGAGCAGGCCCCGCCATGCTCGTTTACTGGATCCAAGGCACACATTGGCCTAAAGCGACCACTCATCTGGTCTGACCATTCCTTTGGTCCATTTCAGAAAAAAACTATCCAATTCTATTAGGAATCAGGATAAGCAGCAACATATTTCAATAAACAGAATCAATAATAACATGATGAAATTTTGAAGCAGAAACAGAATGCAATTCAGGAGCATCTTCAAAATATTCCAAATTAAGAATCAGGAATAATTCCACGAGTCAATGGATCAGATATAGCATATCTGGATTTCAGGTATCACAATAGTCGTGGTTTGTATGAAATAAGGTTTCTAGTTTAATGAAAGGATTCACATGTCAAAGGGTGTTTTCAAATTCAAAGAAATTAGGATACTGAAAAGAAATAAAAATTGTAAGGTGTATGGTATTTCAGATAGAATTGACTTCCAGTCAATTGGTTGGGATATCAAGGGTGTGCCAAAACATTGGAATGGGGTTTATATGGTATTTATTCAAAAATCCCAAGGTTTGAAGGTTTACAATTGAATAAGGTTTCAAAATAGTTATCAAAGAATCAAATTAATGGTTCAAGTCTCAATGAATGAATAGTTCAAGTGGTAGTTAAGTAATCTGGTGGATGGTTCAAGAATCAATGAGTCAAACAATTCATAATATGGCTCGATAGGTGTCAGAAGTGAATTAGAACGCTCACAAAGCAATCACATCAGGGATCATATCTATATAATTGAAGGAAAGTATCAAGGAAACTTGCCTTATACTGACGATTTCAAATTTCAATCGCTCCTGCTCGATATACTATTCTATATCCACTTGCTTTCCCCCTTTATTACGCCTCGCTTCTCTGCTAATCATCACAACTAATTATCAATATGTGATCTCATACTATTCTCATCATCCTTTACTCGAAACAAGTTTCTATCTACCCTTCGTTTCACCCAAATTCGATTTACGGATCAAAAGATATGTCAAAAACAATTTTATATCAATCACGTAAACACATAACATATCAATCAAATAGCACATAGCACGTATCACATAAAATATTTAATAAAATATATTTTTCAAAAGAAGTTTGAAGTCAAACGGATTTTTCTGGTATTTATTATGAATTTTTAAACATTTTTCAGAATTAAAACGGGTCAAAGAATCATTTTATAAATAAATAATCCATTACTGGATACTTGAAATCAAGTCCGAAATCATTTGAAATCAATTAACGAGCTTCAATCATATTTTGGAATAATATTTTAAAGCTCGAAACTATTTTTCGGAATTTTAAAATCATTTAAAAATATTTAAAATAATTAAATCCAATTAATAAATCAATTAAAATCAATTAATAATTAATTAAAACAATTAATCAATTAATAATTAAATTAATTGACTAATTATAATAATTAATTACTAATTAAAATTAATTAATAAATTAAATCAGATTTATTTTTGAATTAATAAATAATTAAAAACAATTTTTGAAATTAAAATAAATGATTTTCGAAATTAAATTTAAATCAAAAATCATTTTTTTTAAAACTTTTTTTAAAAATCCAGGGTTTGAATTGCAAGTTTTGAAAACTACAGGGTTTGATTTGCAACTTTGGAAACTTCAGGGGTCTAAATGTCAAAAATGAAACTTGGGTGGCTAAACTTCACCACCTCCAAAAGTCCAGGGGCCAAAATGCAATTTTGCAGCCGCCGCCCCTGGCTTCGCCGGAGGTGGCGATTCCGGCCACCAATAGCCTCCAAATGGTGCAGATATGGAATATCAAGCCTCCCCAACTCATCCATACAATCAATTTCACCAGAAACGGCCGGAATCGACCGTAATCGATCGAAGAAACTCGCCGTCGCCGGCGAGTTTTCTTTGAATCGATTCGTTCGATTCACGAACCTCAGCTAAGATTTGAAGCTATGTACACGTTCCTGAGATCACAACCAACATGATGGTATCATCCAATTTCACTTCTACCTCCTAGATTAAATAACCCTAATTTCCAATTGAAAACATTCATCGCGCACATAAACCCTAATTCCTAATTTCGAAGATTAAACCTCAAATTGAACACGTTATTGAACTCCAAATCAAGCATATGATATACCAAAATGATCAGGAGAAGATTATCTACAACATACAATCATCAAATCACACAAACAACTTCAAAATCAAAAATCCCTAATTTGAGCTTATTTACTTCGAATTTAAAACTCAAAATCCAAACCCACCTGATGTTGCTGCACTGATTTTGATGCTAGATTATGATTCTACTTGTTAAAACCTTCAATTTGAGTCCTTGAACGCCAAAATCCGAGTCCGATAACGCGTCCAAATCCTCGTTTGAATCTCAAGAACACGAAGAACACTCTCGGGAATTTCTTGGTTTTAACTGGTTTTATGATTTTCGTAATGAAATAAAGTACGGTTAAGTATATTTATACTTATGAATAATTAGTACCCCTTTGGATCATATATGGCATGAAAATACAATGTTTAATAGCTTTATACTAATAAAACGGGTCCAATCGGTACCGGTTTTCGAGATAATCATCAAAACGGGGCTTTTTAATCCGTCATTAGTATGCGGGTCCCACTGTCATTATGACAAGATAAGGATAAGGATAAAATAACCAGTTTCACGTTTATCGATACAACCGGATAATTATCGAGTATCGAAAGATTCCGCCGAACCGGCTCTGGAACAAACCGTACTCCGGATCGAAAAAGTCAAAACATGAAAAGTGTCCGGAATGTTCAAATTAAGCTAAAGGTGAATTTTGTTGAAATTTTCGGGAAGTAAAATCTCGGTACCGTTACAGGTTGACGGTTTTCGAAAAAAATCAAAATAATTAATAATTAATTAAAATATACATAATTAAATTCATAAATCAAATATAAAATCATACAACACTACATAAATCGATATGAACATATCTAAATAAACTATATTTTGTACTGAACACATAAAAATTGATATTCCTCAAATTTAATTAAGAATACATAACTAAATTAATAGAACAGGAACCAATTAATTCACAGAAATTCATATAAAATTCATATAATATTCATTAATCATTCAAATAATTACACGGATAATCCCAGATGTTACAAATATAGAAAGAGTGGTAGGCTACTCGATATAGTATTATGAGTAGGTTAAAAAGCCAACGCTCTACACTGCTGATTTTACAAAGCTGGATATGACTTCTGACAGTACCAAGCTCGACAGGTTTTCGACCTAACGTGGATATTGGTGATGGGATCTACGAAGGCGAATATAAGTTAATAATAATATTTATCGTAGAATCGAAACGAGTTATCAGAATCGATCGAGAAGACATATGTGATAGCCTTGGCAATACCATCCTCATTATTGATTCTATTGAGCATTTTCACAGTCAGTGAATTGTTCTAATATCTCTTCTATAGAGACATTCATGAAGTCCTTTTGTCAATATTTGTATCTTTGAAAGCAATCCAATTTCGACTCCTAAGGTTCGTATTAAAGATTCATTTATCAAAAGTCAATCATTGTTGGTTGATTTTGAAATTTTCATATTTTCCACTCTAACTGAGATGAACAACCCTACTATAGGGGACACAAGGACTATCTGTCTGTGTGATAGAGGTTTGATGGGACGCCATCACTTGTGTGTGTTGTGATTACAAGAAGGCTGATAACCTTTAGTAGTGTCTAATATGGGCACGCAACACTAAGTTTGTTGGATCATATTGATCTCTCAGTCACTCGTTTATTCAGATGAAACCAATTTTGAAAAGATTTTTGTTCAATGGCCAAATTCTCAAAGATTCATTCCGAAAAGTTAATTCTGCATTTGCGAAAATTTTTAAGATTCCTACTACCTTAAAAGTTGAGGGTATGCCAAGGATTAGTCAAAAGTGGACAACGATACGATATTAAGAAGCGTGTACGTTTAGTTCTTTTCGCGGATTCCGAGGGCGGAATCCTTATAAGAGGAGTAGAATGTAATATCTGAAGTTTGAAATTTTGTCATAATTATTATAGACCTAATTTGTCTATATATTATTGTTGGTTTTAGTTAAATATTGTGTGATAGTCGGTATGTGAGTACATTTGTTTCGTAGATTATGTGTCCTTCTTTCTGTGATTCCGAGGACGGAATCCGTTTAAGGAGGGTAGATTGTAATGACTCGGATTTTTTTTAAAATCTATTTATTATTATAAAAGTGATTTTCTTCAAGGAAGGGAATAAGATTTAATATTTTATTCCAGTTTAATTAAATCAAAATTTTATATTTTAAACTCCGAGTTATTGTGTTGTTGGTATATAATTGTTTCCTAAAAAAAAAATGAGTTTCATATATTATTTTGAAAAATTCTAAATGATTATTATGTGATTATATTCTCGAGAGTCGGTGTATTTTATTTCTATTGGATTGTTGAGTTGTGTTATCGATTTGCATTTGTTATGGATTTTATACTGATTTAATTATATAAAATAGTGTATTGCATATAAAATCATTTTTATCGCTTTATAATTCTATTAAATATTTTTAGAGGTTTATAGAATTCATAAAACGATATTTTGATAATTCTTCAGCTCTAAATAATTTTCCGTATAGATTAAAGTGGGGTCTTTCTATTTATTTCAAAAATGATTCAAAAATCATGAAAATCATATTTTATTAGTTTTTAATTATTTTAAAATTTTAAAAATTATTTTGGTATTTATCTGGATTATTTTATCTGCGAGTTGTTCGTTAATTTGTTAAATTCGGTTCGGTACCAGGCCAGCCAGCAGAGGGACACGTATCCTTTACTCCGATACGTGTCATCACAGGACGAATCAGTTTATATAAACTGAATTATTTTGTTTTTCTTTTAAATCTCTCTGCTCTCTCCCTTTCTCACTGTTTCTCTCATTTTTCTCTCTCTCGACCACTCTCTCCCCAGGTTCCCTCTCTCGCTCATCTCCCACTCTCATCTCTCTTTCTCTCTAATCTCTCTCACCCTCACACACCTCTCGCCTGAATCTCCCTCCACTGGCCAAGTCTCTCTCTCGCCGTCTCTCTCCGCGCGGCTCTTACTCCGGCGAACCACCACTTCCTCAGCCGTTCTTCACCTCTCCCTGGGTCTCTCTCGCCGCCGTCAGCCACCAGACTCGGCATCTCTCTATTGCTCTGGTTTCTCTCCCTCGATTTCCCTGTTTTTCCCCCTTGTTTCGCTGCTGTGTTGCGTGTATATACGCGTGTATTTTGTGCGTGTAAGAGTGTGTGCAGCGTGTGTATACTGTGTATTCGAGTGTGTGTGTCGGGTGAGTTCGTGTGGGGCCGAGTTGGCCGTGTGTTGATTGCTGGGCTGTGTAAATTATGCGGGTGGCTCGAGTCTTGATATGGATTTCTCGATACGCTTTTATTTATTATTTCGGTTGTTGGGTCATTTGATTGAGTATCGAGTTTAATTATTAGTTGTAAAGTAAGTTGTTTGGATTGATTGCAGGCTTGATTGTGACTGTTGGTGTCGATATGATATCGACTGGTAGTCCGACAAATAGAGGAGGTGCTGCCCGATTTTCAAATAAAATTTAGATTTTTAAATTATACGGGAGTGTATCCTATAATTATCGGACTATTAATCGAATTTATATAGTTACTGATTCGTGATATTTCTATAAAATCTATAAATAATATTTATGTGATTTTTTAGTAATAGCAGTAATACATAGCATTATTATTGATCTTAATGTGTGAAACTGTGTTTACTTGGTAATTTTAGGATGTCGACCATTAATAAATATTAGTATTATTCTTTATTATTATTATTACTTGCACTAGTAGTAATAATAGTAAATAATAATATTAATAATATAAATATGCGATATCTTAAATAGTTATAGTGCTATGCTTATTTAATTCAACTTGTATATATTTGATTTGAATAGTATCTAAATTGAGTATTATGATAAGTGGTAAGTAAATGTATGGAAATATGTGATACCTGCTAAGTGCTACGTGTTAAATGTCAGAGTGTTATTCTTGATAGTATAATGTATTAATATTGAATTACTTTCTGTTTTAAAGGTAAGCTGTTAGTTTCTTTCAATCATTATGTGTTTAGGTGCCGCATGTCTGGGCGGATTATTTATCATTATGTGTTAGGTGCCGCATGTCGGGGCGGGTACTTTTCTTATGTGATTTACTGCATGTCGAGGCAGATTTTCTTTATGTTAGTATTTTATTTGGTTAAAGAGCTTGATTGGATTGATTTGAAAACAGGGGGATAGTCCTATTTACGAATAGGTCATGCCGAATTTTCCGTAGAAATATCAACTTAAGACGCGTTCTCGTGTTAAATAATATTCTGAGTGGGTTTTAAGTTATAAAACTATAATGTGTGCAACTTGTTATGTGCTATATAATGTGTTGTGTATATATATATCGCGAAAGGGTAGAAATAGGATAGTCGTTTTGGAAGGATACTAAAGTAGTATCTTTTTGCTTATAATAGGATCGAGCATTGAAGGCGTGATACCAAGCAAAGGCAAGAAAAGGGGAGAGTTGTATAGCGGTTCTGTAGTTACGGATTGTTCGAGACGAGTAGAACCAGACGTTGGGGATCAAGACTGAAGTTAGATAAGATTTCGTATCAAGCTGCAGCAACCGCATGAGCGCCATAACAGAAAATCAGGAATAGTTGAGGGTGATGTCTTGAGAAAGCAGAATAAGATAAGAATGTTAGCTAAGAGTATATAAGCTAAGGACCAAAGGCAAGTATTCACATGCCTCTCTTGTATATTTGAAAGTGCAAGTATCCCTATCTTCACTTATTGTTCAAGTGAAATTTTCTTCAAATCCTATTATGCAAGTATCTTGAAACCTTCTTTTAGATATATTGCAAGTACTCTGGAACTTCCTTGATATATTGCAAGTACCCCTGACAATACTCTTGCTGGTTCAGATTACATATATGGATAATGTAGAGCAAGAATGCATGTCTTTGTCAAATGATTCAAATATTGAATGTTTTAAGTACGTATTCCCCTGTTTCTATGGATTTAATATCTTTTAAATTGTTTTAGGGGAATAGTAACTTGTGAATATCTATCCCGGATGAGATTCAAATTCTGAAAATGTTTAGTGATTATCATTGCTAAACCTGTGATATAATTCTTTGAGACATGGTATTGATTCATGAATACCATGTAATGATTTTGAAAATGGGATGGATACAAATCAAATTGGAAACTGGAAATGGATCAGATATTCTTTTGGAGCTGCGTAAGAGGTCCGTTATTCGGTAACGGCCCAGCATGGTGGCGTAAGAGGCTAGTGTGGTTGTGTACACTGTGAAACCACCTAGTCCAGCGTCTAAAGACCTAGCTAGTCTTTAGGTTCCGGAACATTATTTCGTGATGGCCGACTAGAGCCGTCCGGTGTTGATAGACTGATCAGCTATCTTCACCTGTTAGCGTCCAATATATCTGATATTCGTTTTAAGATAAAAACCTGTTATGGCATGCTAGTGATGAAATTTTGAAACTAAAACTTATGATTATCACATTTTTGAGCATGCTAATAAAAGTTGATTTCCAGTTTTCTTATATCAATGATGGTTACTGCTTTATACTCAAAGCATGCATGATTGCTATGCTCTTGCTCTTATAAACTGTTTTACGATCATATATCTTGTTTATTCATATTGGTACTGCTGAGCATTTGATAACTTACCCTTGCAAACTACCTTCATACAACTATTTTACTACAAGAACTTGCTGAGCATTTTAGCTCATCCTTGCTTTTCAACTCTAAACCTTTCAGCTAAGGCTAGAGATGGATTATCTGATTAGGCTGCGCATGAGAGTGATGCTAAGCGGCAAGGATTCTAAGTGGTTAAGTTATACATCAGAGATGAGGTTGGTTGATTCTAATTTCAATACTGTAACCTGATTGCGATCCTGTTTTAGGGGGTTAAAGTGGTTTCTTTTAAATCTGTTATTAAAACTTTCAGGTTTTAAATTATTTGGTTTCGGAAATTCAAGTTTTTAAAAAGTGTTTTGAAAAGGTTTTTGCTGGCAACGTTAGAATCCATTTTCGAAAGTGTTTTTAAAAGGTTTTGTTGGTTTTAAATTGTATTTTCATTTACACGTGGCACCAGATCCAGACCTCCGGATCTGAGGGCTGTCACAGTAGCTTCATTCCAGACTAGTTTGAAGTTGAAAACAACTTGTAGCTTCATTTTCGGTTGTTTAAAATTAGAATGAACTTGTAGTATCATTCTTGACTCGTTTGAGACTGGAAACAACTTGTTGCTTCATTATTGGCTAGATTGAAGTTGGAAACAACTTGTACCTTCATTCCAGACTCGTTTGAAGTTGAAAACAACTTGTAGCTTCATTTTCGGTTGTTTAAAATTAGAATCAAGTTGTAGTTTCATTCTTGACTCGTTTAAGCATGTAAACAACTTGTTGCTTCATTATTGGCTAGATTGAAGTTGGAAACAACTTGTAGCTTCATTCCATACTAGTTTGAAGTTGAAAACAACTTGTAGCTTCATTTTCGGTTGTTTAAAATTAGAATGAACTTGTAGTGTCATTCTTGACTCGTTTGAGACCGGAAACAACTTGTTGCTTCATTATTGGCTAGATTGAAGTTGGAAACAACTTGTAGCTTCATTCCAGACTCGTTTGAAGTTGAAAACAACTTGTAGCTTCATTTTCGGTTGTTTAAAATTAGAATCAAGTTGTAGTTTCATTCTTGACTCGTTTAAGCATGTAAACAACTTGTTGCTTCATTATTGGCTAGATTGAAGTTGGAAACAACTTGTAGCTTCATTCCATACTAGTTTGAAGTTGAAAACAACTTGTAGCTTCATTTTCGGTTGTTTAAAATTAGAATGAACTTGTAGTGTCATTCTTGACTCGTTTGAGACCGGAAACAACTTGTTGCTTCATTATTGGCTAGATTGAAGTTGGAAACAACTTGTAGCTTCATTCCAGACTCGTTTGAAGTTGAAAACAACTTGTAGCTTCATTTTCGGTTGTGTGAAATTAGAATCTAGTTGTAGTTTCATTCTTGACTCGTTTAAGCATGTAAACAACTTGTTGCTTCATTATTGGCTAGATTGAAGTTGGAAACAACTTGTAGCTTCATTCCAGAGTAGTTTGAAGTTCAAAACAACTTGTAGCTTCATTTCGGTTGTTTAAAATTAGAATGAACTTGTAGTATCATTCTTGACTCGTTTGATACCGGAAACAACTTGTTGCTTCATTATTCGCTAGATTGAAGTTGGAAACAACTTGTAGCTTCATTCCAGACTCGTTTGAAGTTGAAAACAACTTGTAGCTTCATTCCAGACTCGTTTGAAGTTGAAAACAACTTGTAGCTTCATTTTCGGTTGTTTAAAATTAGAATCAAGTTGTAGTTTCATTCTTGACTCGTTTAAGCATTTAACAACTTGTTGCTTCATTATTGGCTAGATTGAAGTTGGAAACAACTTCTAGCTTCATTCCATACTAGTTTGAAGTTGAAAACAACTTGTAGCTTCATTTTCGGTTGTTTAAAATTAGAATGAACTTGTAGTGTCATTCTTGACTCGTTTGAGACCGGAAACAACTTGTTGCTTCATTATTGGCTAGATTGAAGTTGGAAACAACTTGTAGCTTCATTCCAGACTCGTTTGAAGTTGAAAATAACTTGTAGCTTCATTTTCGGTTGTTTAAATTGAAATCAACTTGTAGTTTCATTCTTTACTCGTTGGAGCCTGGAAACAACTTGTTGCTTCATTATTGGCTAGATTGAAGTTGGAAACAACTTGTAACTTCATTCGAGACCCGTTTGAAGTTGAAAACAAATTGTAGTTTCATTTTTAGTTGTTTAAAATTATAATCAACTTGTAGTTTCACTCTTGACTCGTTTCAGCATGTAAACAACTTGTTGCTTCATTATTGGCTAGATTGAAGTTGGAAACAACTTGTAGCTTCATTCCAGACTAGTTTGAAGTTGAAAACAACTTGTAGCTTCATTTTCGGTTGTTTAAAATTAGAATGAACTTGTAGTATCATTCTTGACTCGTTTGAGACCGGAAACAACTTGTTGCTTCATTATTGGCTAGATTGAAGTTGGAAACAACTTGTAGCTTCATTCCAGACTCGTTTGAAGTTGAAAACAACTTGTAGCTTCATTTTCGGTTGTTTAAAATTAGAATCAAGTTGTAGTTTCATTCTTGACTCGTTTAAGCATGTAAACAACTTGTTGCTTCATTATTGGCTAGATTGAAGTTGGAAACAACTTGTAGCTTCATTCCATACTAGTTTGAAGTTGAAAACAACTTGTAGCTTCATTTTCGGTTGTTTAAAATTAGAATGAACTTGTAGTGTCATTCTTGACTCGTTTGAGACCGGAAATAACTTGTTGCTTCATTATTGGCTAGATTGAAGTTGGAAACAACTTGTAGCTTCATTCCAGACTCGTTTGAAGTTGAAAACAACTTGTAGCTTCATTTTCGGTTGTGTAAAATTAGAATCTAGTTGTAGTTTCATTCTTGACTCGTTTAAGCATGTAAACAACTTGTTGCTTCATTATTGGCTAGATTGAAGTTGGAAACAACTTGTAGCTTCATTCCAGACTAGTTTGAAGTTCAAAACAACTTGTAGCTTCATTTTCGGTTGTTTAAAATTAGAATGAACTTGTAGTATCATTCTTGACTCGTTTGAGACCGGAAACAACTTGTTGCTTCATTATTGGCTAGATTGAAGTTGGAAACAACTTGTAGCTTCATTCCAGACTCGTTTGAAGTTGAAAACAACTTGTAGCTTCATATTCGGTTGTTTAAATTAAAATCAACTTGCAGTTTCACGCTTTACTCGTTGGAGCCTGGAAACAACTTGTTGCTTCATTATTCGCTAGATTGAAGTTGGAAACAACTTGTAGCTTCATTCCATACTAGTTTGAAGTTGAAAACAACTTGTAGCTTCATTTTTGGTTGTTTAAAATTAGAATGAACTTGTAGTGTCATTCTTGACTCGTTTGAGACCGGAAACAACTTGTTGCTTCATTATTGGCTAGATTGAAGTTGGAAACAACTTGTAGCTTCATTCCATACTAGTTTGAAGTTGAAAACAACTTGTAGCTTCATTTTCGGTTGTTTAAAATTAGAATGAACTTGTAGTGTCATTCTTGACTCGTTTGAGACCGGAAACAACTTGTTGCTTCATTATTGGCTAGATTGAAGTTGGAAACAACTTGTAGCTTCATTCCAGACTCGTTTGAAGTTGAAAACAACTTGTAGCTTCATTTTCGGTTGTGTAAAATTAGAATCTAGTTGTAGTTTCATTCTTGACTCGTTTAAGCATGTAAACAACTTGTTGCTTCATTATTGGCTAGATTGAAGTTGGAAACAACTTGTAGCTTCATTCCAGACTAGTTTGAAGTTCAAAACAACTTGTAGCTTCATTTTCGGTTGTTTAAAATTAGAATGAACTTGTAGTATCATTCTTGACTCGTTTGAGACCGGAAACAACTTGTTGCTTCATTATTGGCTAGATTGAAGTTGGAAACAACTTGTAGCTTCATTCCAGACTCGTTTGAAGTTGAAAACAACTTGTAGCTTCATATTCGGTTGTTTAAATTAAAATCAACTTGCAGTTTCATGCTTTACTCGTTGGAGCCTGGAAACAACTTGTTGCTTCATTATTCGCTAGATTGAAGTTGGAAACAACTTGTAGCTTCATTCCATACTAGTTTGAAGTTGAAAACAACTTGTAGCTTCATTTTTGGTTGTTTAAAATTAGAATGAACTTGTAGTGTCATTCTTGACTCGTTTGAGACCGGAAACAACTTGTTGCTTCATTATTGGCTAGATTGAAGTTGGAAACAACTTGTAGCTTCATTCCATACTAGTTTGAAGTTGAAAACAACAAAGCTTCATTTTCGGTTGTTTAAAATTAGAATGAACTTGTAGTGTCATTCTTGACTCGTTTGAGACCACAAACAACTTGTTGCTTCATTATTGGCTAGATTGAAGTTGGAAACAACTTGTAGCTTCATTCCAGACTCGTTTGAAGTTGAAAACAACTTGTAGCTTCATTTTCGGTTGTTTAAATTAAAATCAACTTGTAGTTTCATTCTTTACTCGTTGGAGCCTGGAAAAAACTTGTTGCTTCATTATTGGCTAGATTGAAGTTGGAAACAACTTGTAGCTTCATTCCAGACCCGTTTGAAGTTGAAAACAAATTGTAGTTTCATTTTCAGTTGTTTAAAATTAGAATCAACTTGTAGTTTTACTCTTGACTCGTTTCGCATGTAAACAACTTGTTGCTTCATTATTGGCTAGATTGAAGTTGGAAACAACTTGTAGCTTCATTCCAGACTCGTTTGAAGTTGAAAACAACTTGTAGCTTCATATTCGGTTGTTTAAATTAAAATCAACTTGCAGTTTCATGCTTTACTCGTTGGAGCCTGGAAACAACTTGTTGCTTCATTATTCGCTAGATTGAAGTTGGAAACAACTTGTAGCTTCATTCCATACTAGTTTGAAGTTGAAAACAACTTGTAGCTTCATTTTTGGTTGTTTAAAATTAGAATGAACTTGTAGTGTCATTCTTGACTCGTTTGAGACCGGAAACAACTTGTTGCTTCATTATTGGCTAGATTGAAGTTGGAAACAACTTGTAGCTTCATTCCATACTAGTTTGAAGTTGAAAACAACAAAGCTTCATTTTCGGTTGTTTAAAATTAGAATGAACTTGTAGTGTCATTCTTGACTCGTTTGAGACCGCAAACAACTTGTTGCTTCATTATTGGCTAGATTGAAGTTGGAAACAACTTGTAGCTTCATTCCAGACTCGTTTGAAGTTGAAAACAACTTGTAGCTTCATTTTCGGTTGTTTAAATTAAAATCAACTTGTAGTTTCATTCTTTACTCGTTGGAGCCTGGAAACAACTTGTTGCTTCATTATTGGCTAGATTGAAGTTGGAAACAACTTGTAGCTTCATTCCAGACCCGTTTGAAGTTGAAAACAAATTGTAGTTTCATTTTCAGTTGTTTAAAATTAGAATCAACTTGTAGTTTTACTCTTGACTCGTTTCGCATGTAAACAACTTGTTGCTTCATTATTGGCTAGATTGAAGTTGGAAACAACTTGTAGCTTCAATCCAGACTCGTTTGAAGTTGAAAACAACTTGTAGCTTCATTTTCGGTTGTTTAAAATTAAAATCAACTTGTAGTATCATTCTTGACTCGTTTGAGACCGTAAACTACTTGTCGCTTCATTATTTGCTAGATTGAAGTTGGAAACAACTTGTAGCTTCATTCCAGACTCGTTTGAAGTTGAAAACAACTTGTAGCTTCATTTTCGATTGTGTAAAATTAGAATCTAGTTGTAGTTTCATTCTTGACTCGTTTAAGCATGTAAACAACTTGTTGCTTCATTATTGGCTAGATTGAAGTTGGAAACAACTTGTAGCTTTATTCCAGACTAGTTTGAAGTTCAAAACAACTTGTAGCTTCATTTTCGGTTGTTTAAAATGAGAATGAACTTGTAGTATCATTCTTGACTCGTTTGAGACCGGAAACAACATGTTGCTTCATTATTGGCTAGATTGAAGTTGGAAACAACTTGTAGCTTCATTCCAGACTCGTTTGAAGTTGAAAACAACTTGTAGCTTCATTTTCGGTTGTTTAAAATTAGAATCAAGTTGCAGTTTCATTCTTGACTCGTTTAAGCATGTAAACAACTTGTTGCTTCATTATTGGCTAGATTGAAGTTGGAAACAACTTGTAGCTTCATTCCATACTAGTTTGAAGTCGAAAACAACTTGTAGCTTCATTTTCGGTTGTTTAAAATTAGAATGAACTTGTAGTGTCATTCTTGACTCGTTTGAGACCGGAAACAACTTGTTGCTTCATTATTGGCTAGATTGAAGTTGGAAACAACTTGTAGCTTCATTCCATACTAGTTTGAAGTTGAGAACAACTTGTAGCTTCATTTTCGGTTGTTTAAAATTAGAATGAACTTGTAGTGTCATTCTTGACTCGTTTGAGACCGGAAACAACTTGTTGCTTCATTATTGGCTAGATTGAAGTTGGAAACAACTTGGAGCTTCATTCCAGACTCGTTTGAAGTTGAAAACAACTTGTAGCTTCATTTTCGGTTGTTTAAAATTAGAATCAAGTTGTAGTTTCATTCTTGACTCGTTTAAGCATGTAAACAACTTGTTGCTTCATTATTGGCTAGATTGAAGTTGGAAACAACTTGTAGCTTCATTCTATACTAGTTTGAAGTTGAAAACAACTTGTAGCTTCATTTTCGGTTGTTTAAAATTAGAATCAAGTTGTAGTTTCATTCTTGACTCGTTTAAGCATGTAAACAACTTGTTGCTTCATTATTGGCTAGATTGAAGTTGGAAACAACTTGTAGCTTCATTCCAGACCCGTTTGAAGTTGAAAACAAATTGTAGTTTCATTTTCAGTTGTTTAAAATTAGAATCAACTTGTAGTTTTACTCTTGACTCGTTTCGCATGTAAACAACTTGTTGCTTCATTATTGGCTAGATTGAAGTTGGAAACAACTTGTAGCTTCATTCCAGACTCGTTTGAAGTTGAAAACAACTTGTAGCTTCATTTTCGGTTGTTTAAATTAAAATCAACTTGTAGTTTCATTCTTGCCTCGATTGAGCCCGGAAACTACTTGTCGCTTCATTATTTGCTAGATTGAAGTTGGAAACAACTTGTAGCTTCATTCCAGACTCTTTTGAAGTTGAAAACAAATTGTAGCTTCATTTTCGGTTCTTTAAAATTAGAATCAACTTCTAGTTTAATTCTTGACTCGTTTAAGCATGTAAACAACTTGGTGCTTCATTATTGGCTAAATTGAAGTTGGAAACAACTTGTAGCTTCATTCCAGACTCGTTTGAAGTTGAAAACAACTTGTAGCTTCATTTTCGGTTGTGTAAAATTAGAATCTAGTTGTAGTTTCATTCTTGACTCGTTTAAGCATGTAAACAACTTGTTGCTTCATTATTGGCTACATTGAAGTTGGAAACAACTTGTAGCTTCATTCCAGACTAGTTTGAAGTTGAAAACAACTTGTAGCTTCATTTTCGGTTGTTTAAAATCAGAATGAACTTGTAGTATCATTCTTGACTCGTTTGAGACCGGAAACAACTTGTTGCTTCATTATTGGCTAGATTGAAGTTGGAAACAACTTGTAGCTTCATTCCAGACTCGTTTGAAGTTGAAAACAACTTGTAGCTTCATTTTCGGTTGTTTAAAATTAGAATCAAGTTGTAGTTTCAATCTTGACTCGTTTAAGCATGTAAACCACTTGTTGCTTCATTATTGGCTAGATTGAAGTTGGAAACAGCTTGTAGCTTCATTCCATACTAGTTTGAAGTTGAAAACAACTTGTAGCTTCATTTTCGGTTGTTTAAAATTAGAATGAACTTGTAGTGTCATTCTTGACTCGTTTGAGACCGGAAACAACTTGTTGCTTCATTATTGGCTAGATTGAAGTTGGAAACAACTTGTAGCTTCATTCCAGACTCGTTTGAAGTTGAAAACAACTTGTAGCTTCATTTTCGGTTGTTTAAAATTAGAATCAAGTTGTAGTTTCATTCTTAACAACTTGTTGCTTCATTATTGGCTAGATTGAAGTTGGAAACAACTTGTAGCTTCATTCTATACTAGTTTGAAGTTGAAAACAACTTGTAGCTTCATTTTCGGTTGTTTAAAATTAGAATCAAGTTGTAGTTTCATTCTTGACTCGTTTAAGCATGTAAACAACTTGTTGCTTCATTATTGGCTAGATTGAAGTTGGAAACACTTGTAGCTTCATTCCAGACCGTTTGAAGTTGAAACAAATTGTAGCTTCATTTTCTCAGTTGTGTTTAAAATTAAGAAATCACTTGTAGTTTTTACTCTTACTCGTTTCGCATGTAAACAACTTTGTTGCTTCATTATTGCTAATTTGAAGTTGGAAACAACTTGTACTTCATTCCGACTCGTTTGAAGTTGAAAACAACTTGTAGCTTCATTTTCGGTTGTTTAAATTAAAGCAACTTGTAGTTTCATTCTTGCCTCGATTGAGCCCGGAAACTACTTGTTCGCTTCATTATTGCTAGATTGAAGTTGGAAACAACTTGGCCTCATTCCAGACTTTTTGAGTTGAAACAATTTGTAGCTTCATTTTTCGGTTCTTTAAAATTAGAATCACTTCTAGTGTTAATTCTTGACCTCGTTTAAGCAGGTAAACAACTGGTGCGTCATTATTGGCTAAATTGAAGGTTGGAAACAACTGTAGCTTCATTCCAGACTCGTTTGAAGTTGAAAACAACTTGTAGCTGCATTTTCGGTTGTGTAAAATTAGAATCTAAGTTGTAGTTTCATTCTGACTCGTGAAAGCAGTGAAACAACTTGTTGCTTTCATTAGGGGCTACATTGAAGTTGGAAACAACTTGTAGCTTCATTCAGACTAGTTTGAAGTTGAAAACAACTTGTAGCTTCATTTTCGGTTGTTTAAAATTGAATGAACTTTGTAGTATCATTCTTGACTCGTTTGAGACCGGAAACAACTTGTTGCTTCATGATTGGCTAGATTGAAGTTGGAAACAACTTGTAGCTTCATTCCAGACTCGTTTGAAGTTGAAAAAACTTGTAGCTCATTTTCGGTTGTGTTAAAATTAGATCATGTTGTAGTTTCAATCTTGACTCGTTTAAGCATGTAAACAACTTGTTTGCTTCATTATTGGCTAGATTGAAGGTGGAAACAGCTTGTAGCTTCATGCATACTAGTTTGAAGTTGAAAACAACTTGTAGCTTCATTTTCGGTTGTTAAAATTAGAATAACTTGTAGGTCATTCTTGACCTCGTTGAGAACCGAACAACTTGTTGCGTCATTATTGGCTAGATTGAAGTTGGAACAACTTGTAGCTTCATTCCAGACGCTAAGTTTGAAGTTGAAACAACTTGTAGCTTCATTTCGGTTGTGTTAAAATTAGAATCAGTTGTAGTTTCATTCATCTTGACTCGTTTAAGCATGGGAAACAACTTGTTGCTTCATTAGTGGCAATTTGAAGTTGGAAACAACTGTAGCTTCATTCCATACTAGTTTGAAGTTGAAAACAACTTGTAGCTTCATTTCGGTTTGTTGAATTAAATCAACGTTGTAGTTTCATTCTTGACTCGTTTACGCATGTAACATCTTGTTGCTTCATTATTGGCTAAGATTGAAAGTTGAACAACTTGGCGTCCATTCCAACCCTTTTGAAGTTGAAAAACAAACTTGTAGCTTCATTTTCGTTGTTTAAAATTAGAAGCAACTTGTAGTTTTCATTCTTGACTCGGTTTGCAGTAACAACTTGTTGCTTCATTATTGGCTAGATGGAAGTTGGAAACAAATTGTAGCTTCATTCCAGACTCGTTTTGAAGTTGAAAACAACTTGTAAGCTTCATTTTCCGTTGTTTAAAATTAAAATCAACTTGTTAGTTCATTCGTTGACCGCGTTGAGCCCGGAAACAACTTGTTGCTTCATTATTGGCTAGATTGAAGTTGGAACAACTGTACTTCATTCAACCTTTGAAGTTGAAAACAAATTGTAGCTTCATTTTCGGTTTTTTTAAATTAGAATCACATTCTAGTTTTTAATTCTTGACTCGTTAAGGCATGTAAACAACTTGGTGCTTCATATTGGCTAAATTGAAGTTTGGAAACAACTGTAGCTTCATTCCAGACTCGTTTGAAGTTGAAACAACTTGTAGCTTCATTTTCGGTGTGTAAAATTAGAATCTAGTTGTGTTTTCATCTTGACCCGTTTAAAGCATGTAAACAAACTTGTTTGCTTCATATTGGCTAGTTGAATGGAAACAAGTTGTAGCTTCATTCCGACTAGTGTGTGAAGTTGAAAACAAAACTTGTAGCTTCATTTTCGGTTGTTTAAATTAGAATGAACTTGTAGTATCATTCTTGACTCGTTGAGAACCGGAAACAACTTGTTGCTTCATTTTGGCTAGATTGAAGTTGGAAACAACTGTGTAGCTTCATTCCAGACTCGTTTGAAGTTGAAAACAACTTGTAGCTTCATTTTCGGTGGTGTTAAAATTAGAAAAGTTGTAGTTTTCAATCTGGATCGTTTAAAGCATGTAACAACTTGTTGCTTCATTATTGGCTAGATTGAAGTTGGAACACTTGTCTTCATTCAACTAGTTTGAATTTGAAAAAAACAACTTGTAACTTCATTTTCGGTTGTTGTAAAATTAGAATGAACTTGTAGTTCATTCTTGACTCGTTTGAGACCGGAAACAACTTGTTGCTTCATTATTGGCTAGATTGAAGTTGGAAACAACTGTAGCTTCATTCCAACTCGTTTGAAGTTGAAAACAACTTGTAGCTTCATTTTCGTTGTGTTAAATTAGATCAGATTGTAGTTTCAGGCTTGACTCGTTTAGCATGGAACAACTTTGTTTGCTTCATTTTGGCTAGATGGAAGTTGGAAACACTTGTAGCTTCATTCTCGACGTAAGTGAAGTTAAAACAACTGTAGCTTCATTTTGTTGTTAAAAGAGAATGAACTTGTAGTTCATCTTGACTCGTTTGAAGACCGAAACAACTTGTTTGCGTCATTATTGGGCTAGAATTGAAGTTGGAAACACTGTAGCTTCATTCCGACTCGTTTGAAGTTGAAAACAACTTGTAGCTCTCTTTCGGTTTGTTTAAAATTAGAATCAGTTGTAGTTTCATTCTTGACTCGTTTAAGCATAGTAAAACAACTTGTTGCTTCATTATTGGCTAGATTGAAGTTGGAAACAACTTGTAGTTCATTCCAAACTATGTTGAAGTTGAAAACAACTTGATTATAGCTTCATTTTCGGTTGTTTTAAAATTAGAATGAACTGTTAGTGTTCATTGTTGACTCGTGTTAGACCGGAAACACTTGTTGGCTTCATTATTGGCTAGATTGAAGTTGGAACAACTTGTAGCTTCATTTGTTTGAAACAAATGTAGCTTTTTTTGTAAAATTAGAAGCAACGTGTAGTTTCAATTCTTGACTCGTTTTAGCATGTGAAACAACTTGTTGCTTCATTATTGGGCTAGATTGGAAGTTGGAAACAACTGTACGTCATTCCAGACTCGTTTGGAAGTTGAAAACAACTTGTAGCTTCTTTTCCGGTTGTGTAAAATTGAATAGGAACTTGTAGTTCATTCTTGACTCGTTGGAGCACGGAAACAACTTGTTGCTTCATTATGGCGCAGATTGAAGTTGGAAACAACTTGTAGCTTCATTCCAGACTAGTGTGAAGTTGAAAACAACTTGTAGCTTCATTTTCGGTGTGTTTAAAATTAGAATGAGACTTGTATGTCATTCTTGACTCGTTTGAGACCGGAAACAACTTGTTGCTTCATATTGGCTAGATTGAAGTTGGAAACACTTGTAGCTGCATTCCAGACTCGTTTGAAGTTGAAAACAACTTGTAGCTCCATTTTCGTTGTTTAAAATTAGAATCAAGTTGTAGTTTCATCTTGACTCGTTTAAGCAGGTAAACAACTTGTTGCTTCATTATTGGCTAGATTGAAGTGGAAACAACTTGTAGCTTCATTCCAGACTCGTTTGAAGTTGAAAACAACTTGTACTTCATTTTCGGGTGTGTTAAAATTAGAAATCAACTTGTAGTTTCATTCTTGACTCGTTTGGAGCATGGAAACAACTTGTTGCTTCATTATGGCTAGATTGAAGTTGGAAACAACTTGTAGCTTCATTCGCAGACTCCTTTGAAGTTGAAAACAACGTGTAGCTTATTTTGTTGTTTAAAAATTAGAATAACTTGTAGTTCCATTATGACTCGTTTCAGGCATGTAAACAACTTGTTGATTCATTATTGGCTAGATTGAAGTTGGAAACAACTTGTAGCTGCTTCAATTTTTCATAGTCGTTGTTTAAAATTAGAATCAACTTCAGTTTAATTCTTACTCGTTAGACTGAACAACTTTGGCTTCATTATGGCTAGATTGAAGTTGGAAACAACTGTGTAGCTTCATTCCAGACTCGTTTGAAGTTGAAACAACTTGTAGCTTCATTTCGGTTGTTAAAATTAGAATCGAGTTGTAGTTTGCATTCTTGACTCGTTTAGCATGTAAACAACTTTGTTGCTTCATTATGGGCTAGATTGAAGTTGAAACAACTTGTAGGCTTCATTCCATACTAGTTTGAAGTTGAAAACAACTTGTAGCTTCATTTTCGTTGTTTAAAATAGAATGAACTTGTAGTGTCATTCTTGACTCGTTGAGACCGCAAACAATTGTTGCTTCATTATTGGACTAGAGTGAAGTTGGAAACTTCTTGTAGCATTCATTCCAATTCCAGACTCGTTTGAAGTTGAAAACAACTTGTAGCTTCTTTTCGGTTGTTAAATTAAAATCAATTGTAAGTTTCATTCTTACTCGTTGGAGCTGGAAACAAAACTTGTTGCTTCATTATTGGCTAGATTGAAAGTTGGAAACACTTGTAGCTGCATTCAACAGAGTATTGAAGTTGAAAACAAATTGGAGTTTCATTTTCAGTTGTTTAAAATTAGAATAACTTGTATGTTTTCTCTTGACTCGTTTCGCATGTAAACAACTTGTTGCTTCATTATGGCTAGATTGAAGTTGGAAACACTTGTAGCTTCATTCCAGACTCGTTTGAAGTTGAAAACAACTTGTAGCTTCAAATTTTTCGGTTGTGTAAAATTAAATCAACTTGTAGTTTCATTCTTGAACTCGTTAAAGCTGGTAAACTACTGTGTCGCTTCATATTTGCTAGATTTGAAGTTGGAACAACTTGAGCTCATTCGAATCGTTTTGAAGTTGAAAACAACTTGTAGCTTCATTTTTCGGTCTGTGTAAAATTAGAATCTAGTGTAGTTCATTCGTTGACTCGTTTAAGCATGTAAACAACTGGTTTGCTTCAGTATTGGCTAGATTGAAGTGGAAACAACTTGTAGCTTCAATGCCAGACTAGGGTGAAGTTGAAAAAAATTGGATAGCTCATTTTCGGTTGTGTTAAATTAGAATGAACTGTGTAGTCAGTCTTGACTCGTTGAGAAACAGGAAACAACTGTTGCTCATTATTGGCTAGATTGAAGTGGAACAACTTGTAGCTTCATTCCAGATCGGTTGAAGTTGAAAACAACTTGTAGCTTCATTTTCGGTTGTGTAAAATTAGAATCTAGGTGTAGTTTCATTCTTGACTCGTTTAAGCAGGTAAACAACTTGTTTGCTTCATTATTGGCTAGATTGAAGTTGGAACAAATTGTAGCTATATTCCAAGAATAGTTTTGAAGTTAAACAATTTTGTAGCTTCATTTCGTTGTTAAAAGTAGAACTGTATCATTCTTGACTCGTTTTGAGACGAACAACTGTTGCTTCATTATTGGCTAGATTGAAGTTGGAAACAACTTGTAGCTATCCAGACTCGTTTTGAAGTTGAAAACAACTTGTAGCTGTCATTTTCGGTTGTTTAAAATTAGAATGAACTTGTAGTTTCATTCTTGAACTCGTTTAGAGCATCTGTAAACACTTTGTTGCTTCATTGATGGCATAGATTGAAGTTGGAAACAACTTGTGCTTCA